>NC_053026.1:249088615-249102182 GCF_003073215.2 Triticum urartu | reverse complement strand
AATATTGTCAGCCGACATTCGAGATGATCACGAACTGGTTTGGCATCCTTCTCAAATTTATTTTATGTTGACATAGAGTGGGACTAATGCCCTTAAGATCATCAAGAGTATATCCAATAGCAGCACGATGCTTCTTCAGAGTTTTCAATAATCTCTCTTCTTCATGCTCTGAAAGGTTAGCACTAATAATAACAGGATATATCTTTTTCTCATCAAGATAAGCATATTTAAGAGTATCAGGTAACGGTTTAAGCTCAAACACGGGATCACCCTTGGGTGGAGGAGGATCCCCTAGGATTTCAACAGGCAAGTTGTGTTTCAGAATAGGTCCCTGTTTAAAGATACTTCATCTATTTCCCTTCTTTCATTCATAGACATATCATTTTCATGGTCTAGCAAATACTGTTCTAAAGGATCAGTAGGAGATACGGCAATGGAAGCAAGACCAATAATTTCATCCTTACTAGGTAATTCTTCTTCATGGTGTTGTCTACTAAATTTAGAGAAATTAAATTCATGAGTCATATCATCTAAACCGACAGTAACAACATCTCTTTTGCAATCTATGGTAGCATTAACAGTGTTTAAGAAGGGTCTACCAAATATAATTGGACAAAAGCTATCTTGTGGGGAACCAAGAACAAGAAAATCAGCAGGATATTTAGTTTTCCCACACAAGACTTCAACATCTCTAACAATTCCCATTGGTGAAATAGTATCTCTATTGGCAATTTTAATTGTGACATCAATATCTTCTATTGCAGCAGGTGCAATATCATGCACAACTTCTTGGTATAAGGAATAAGGTATTGCACTAGCACTAGCACCCATATCACATAAGCCATGATAACAATGATCTCCTATTTTAACAGAAATAACATGCATGCCTACCACAGGCCTAGGTTTATCTTCATCACGGGGTTTAGCAATTCTAGCAGTTTCATTACAGAAATAAATAACATGCCCATCAATATTATCAGACAAGAGATCTTTAACAATAGCAATATTAGGTTCAACTTTAACTTGCTCAGGAGGTGTATACGTTTTAATATCGCTTTTACGAACTACAGTTGAAGCTTTAGCATGATCCTTTATCTTAACAGGAAAAGGTGGTTTCTCAACATAAGAAGTAGGAACAATAGGATCATTATAAGTAATAGTCTTTTCTTCAACTTTAATAGGTGCAGCTAATCTTACTTCTATGGGAGGACGATATTTAAACCACTTCTCCTTGGGGAGATCAACATAAGTAGCAAAAGATTCACAGAAAGAAGCTACTATCTCAGAGTCAAGTCCATATTTAGTGCTAAATTTACGAAAAATATCGATATCCATAAAAGATTTAACACAATCAAAACTAGTGTGTCATACCTGACTCCTTACCATTGTCGAGGTCCCAATATTCGGAGTTGCATTTAATTCTTTCCAATAAATCCCATTTCAATTCAATAGTCTTCATCATAAAAGAGCCAGCACAAGAAGTATCAAGCATGGTGCGATTGTTACCAGAAAGCCGAGCATAAATTTTTTGAATAATCATTTCTCTTGAGAGCTCATGATTGGGGCATGAATATAACATTGATTTAAGCCTCCCCCAAGCTTTAGCGATGCTTTCTCCTTCGCGAGGCCAAAAATTATATATATAATTGCGATCACGATGAACAAGATGCATAGGATAAAACTTCTGATGAAATTCCAATTTCAATCATTTGTAATTCCAAGACCTCATATCATCACATAGCCTATACCATGTCGATGCATCTCCCCTCAAAGATAAAGGGAAGTCCTTCTTCTTAACAACATCTCCGCGTACACCTGCAAGCTTAAATAATCCACAAACTTCATCCACATATATCAGATGTTCATCCAGGATGTTTTTGTTCCATCTCCTAGAAAAGGATTAGCTAGCCAGTTTTCTATCATACCGCAAGGAACTTCAAAGTCAAGCATTTTCAATTTTCATATTCATTTTCAGTAGGTTCAGTAGGTTGAGGAGCAACTCTTTGCTCTACTGGTCGGGGTGAAGATACCCCGAACAAGCCCCTCAGAGGATTACTTTCCATAGTAACAAGTGACAGTAAATTTCAGCACACTATATAAATTTTTCCTTACCAAATTCCACCTACAAAAGGCGCTTCACTCCCCGGCAACGGCGCCAGAAAAGAGTCTTGATGACCCACAACTATAGGGGATCTATCGTAGTCCTTTCGATAAGTAAGAGTGTCGAACCCAACGAACAGCAGAAGGAAATGATAAGCGTGTTCCAGCAAGGTATTCTCTGCAAGTACTGAAATAAGTGGTAACAGATAGTTTTGTGATAGGATAATTTGTAATAACCAACAAGTAACAAAAGTAAAGAAAGTGCAGCAAGGTGGCCCAATCCTTTTGTAGCAAAGGACAAGCCTGGACAAACTCTTATATAATGTAAAGCGCTCCCGAGGACACATGGGGATATCATCAAGCTAGGTTTCATCAATGTTCATATGATTCACGTTCGGTACTTTGATAATTTGGTATGTGGGTGGACCGGTGCTTGGGTACTTGTCCCTTACTTGGACAAGCATCCCACTTATGATTAACCTCTATTGCAAGCATCCGCAACTACAACAAAAGTATTAAGGTAAACCTAACCATAGCATGAAACATATGGATCCAAATCAGCCCCTTACGAAGCAACGCATAAACTAGGGTTTAAGCTTCTGTCACTCTAGCAACCCATCATCTACTTATTACTTCCCAATGCCTTCCTCTAGGCCCAAATAATGGTGAAGTGTCATGTAGTCGACGTTCACATAACACCACTAGAGGAGAGACAACATACATCTCATCAAAATATCGAACGAATACCAAATTCACATGACTACTAATAGCAAGACTTCTCCCATGTCCTCAGGAACAAAAGTACTACTCACAAAGCATAAACATGTTCATAATCAGAGGGGTATTAATGTGCATATAGGATCTGAACATATGATCTTCCACCAATTAAACCAACTAGCATCAACTACAAGGAGTAATTAACACTACTAGCAACCTACTAGCAGCAATCCTGGACTTGGAGACAAGAATTGGATACAAGAGATGAACTAGGGTTTTGAGATGAGATGGTGCTGATGAAGATGTTGATGGAGGTTGCCCTCTCCCGATGAGAGGAGCGTTGGTGATGATGATGGCGATGATTTCCCCCTCCGGGAGGGAAGTTTCCCCGGCAGAACAGCTCCGCCAGAGCCCTAGATTGGTTCCGCCAAGGTTCCGCCTCGTGGCGGCGGAGTTTCGTCCGAGAAGATGGCTTGTGATTTTTTCCCATCGAGAGACTCCATATAGCAGAAGATGGCCACCGGAGGGCCACCAGGGGGCCCACGAGGTAGGGGGCGCGCCCAGTAGGGCGGCCCCCACCCTCGTGGGCAGCTCGCCCACCAACTCGTGGGCAGGGATCCTCTCATCACGCGTGATCGGTTCAAAGACTCTATCATTTTAACGGAATGTCTCCAACGGCCGAGCTTACGATCGACCATGCCCTGCGTACTTCTGTCTCTCCGTCGATTAAGTTTCAAACCCGGTCCTCCGCGCACCGGCAATTCTGGCCTCGGCGGCCGTTTCCGTCGGTTATCGGATAGGCATTTGAATTCGGGAACACTCGTTAAGTGTGACTGATTCTGGACGTATTGCTCTGCATATGGCTCTTTATGAAATTTTTCTTGAAGTCGACTCCTATTTCAGCTATGTATATCGAGTGGTGTACTGCTCGTCGGAGGGGGTGTGCCCAGGATAGGGCGCGCCCCCACCCTCGTGGCTGGTGAGTGGCTCGTGGCTGACTTTCTTCGCTGAGTATTTTTTATATATTTGGAAAACTATCCATGAAGTTTCAAGACTTTTGGAGCTGTGCAGAATAGGTCTCTAATATTTTCTCCTTTTCCAGCCCAGATCCCAGGTGCCGCATTCTCCCTCTTTATGTAAACCTTGTAAAATAAGAGAGAATAGGCATAATATTGTGACATAATGTGTAATAAAGCCCATAATGCAATAAATATCGATATAAAAGCATGATGCAAAATGGACGTATCAGGAGGTTGCGCACGTCCCTCATACCTGCACAAACAAATAACTCCTCGCAACCAAGGCGATAAGGGGTTGTCAATGCCCTTCACGGTCACTTACGAGAGTGAGATCTGATAGATATGGATAACACAATATTTTTGGTATTTTTGTGATAAAGATGCAAAGTAAAATAAAAGCAAAGGAAATAACTAAGTATTGGAAGATTAATTTGATGAAGATAGACCCGGGGGCCATAGGTTTCACTAGTGGCTTCTCTCAAGAGCATAAGTATTTTACGGGGGTGAACGAATTACTGTTGAGCAATTGACAGAATTGAGCATAGTTATGAGAATATCTAGGTATGATCATGTATATAGGCATCACGTCCGAGACAAGTAGACCGACTCCTGCCTGCATCTACTACTATTACTCCACTCATCGACCGCTATCCAGCATGCATCTAGAGTATTAAGTTATGAAAACAGAGTAACGCCTTAAGCAAGATGACATGATGTAGAGGGATAAATTCATGCAATATGGAAAACCCCATCTTGTTATCCTCGATGGCAACAATACAATACGTGCCTTGCTGCCCCTACTGTCACTGGGAAAGGACAGCGCAAGATTGAACCCAAAGCTAAGCACTTCTCCCATTGCAAGAAAGATCAATCTAGTAGGCCAAACCAAACTGATAATTCGAAGAGACTTGCAAAGATAACCAATCATACATAAAAGAATTTAGAGGATTCAAATATTGTTCATAGATAATCTTGATCATAAACCCACAATTCATCTCTCAACAAACACACCGCAAAAAGAAGATTACATCGAATAGATCTCCACAGAGAGGGGGAGAACATTGTATTGAGATCCAAAAAGAGAGAAGAAGCCATCTAGCTAATAACTATGGACCCGAAGGTCTGAGGTAAACTACTCACACTTCATCGGAGAGGCTATGGTGTTGATGTAGAAGCCCTCCGTGATGGATGCCCCCTCCGGCGGAGCTCCGGAACAGGCCCCAAGATGGGATCTCGTGGATACAGAAAGTTGCGGCGGTGGAATTAGGGTTTTGGCTCCGTATCTGATCGTTTGGGGGTACGTAGGTATATATAGGAGGAAGGAGTACGTCGGTGGAGCAACAGGGGGCCCACGAGGGTGGAGGGCGCGCCTGGGGGGGGGGTAGGCGGGCGCCCCCCTACCTCGTGGCCTCCTCCTTTGTTTCTTGACGTAGGGTCCAAGTCTCCTGGATCATGTTCGGTGAGAAAATCACGTTCCCGAAGGTTTCATTCCGTTTGGACTCCGTTTGATATTCCTTTTCTTCGAAACCCTAAAATAGGCAAAATAAACAACAATTCTGGGCTGGGCTTCCGGTTAATAGGTTAGTCCAAAAAATAATATAAAAGTGGATAATAAAGCCCAATAATGTCCAAAACAGTAGATAATATAGCATGGAGCAATCAAAAATTATAGATACGTTGGAGACATATCAAGCATCCCCAAGCTTAATTCCTGCTCGTCCTCGAGTAGGTAAATGATAAAAACAGAATTTTTGATGCGGAGTGCTACTTGGCATAATTTTAATGTAATTCTTCTTAATTGTGGTATGAATATTCAGATCCGAAAGATTCAAGATAAAAGTTTAATATTGACATAAAAATAATAATACTTCAAGCATACTAAGAAAGCAATCATATCTTCTCAAAATAACATGGCCAAAGAAAGTTAACCCTACAAAATCATATAGTCTGTCTATGCTCTATCTTCATCACACAAAGTATTTAAATCATGCACAACCCCGATGACAAGCCAAGCAATTGTTTCATACTTTTGACATTCTCAAACTTTTTCAATCTTCACGCAATACATGAGCGTGAGCCATGGATATAGCACTATAAGTGGAATAGAATGGTGGTTGTGGAGAAGACAAAAAGGGAGAAGATAGTCTCACATCAACTAGGCGTATCAACGGGCTATGGAGATGCCCATCAATAGATATCAATGTGAGTGAGTAGGGATTGCCATGCAACGGATGCACTAGAGCTATAAGTATATGAAAGCTCAAAAAGAAACTAAGTGGGTGTGCATCCAACTTGCTTGCTCATGAAGACCTAGGGCATTTTGAGGAAGCCCATCATTGGAATATACAAGCCAAGTTCTATAATGAAAAATTCCCACTAGTATATGAAAGTGATAACATGAGAGACTCTCTACTATGAAGATCATGGTGCTACTTTGAAGCACAAGTGTGGTAAAAGGATAGTATAGCATTGCCCCTTCTCTCTTTTCTTCTCATTTTTTTTGCCTTTTCTCTCTTTTTTATGGCCTTTTTTCTTTTTTTCGTCCGGAGTCTCATCCCGACTTGTGGGGGAATCATAGTCTCCATCATCCTTTCCTCACTGGGACAATGCTCTAATAATGATGATCATCACACTTTTATTTTTCTTACAACTCAACAATTACAACTCGATACTTAGAACAAAATATGACTCTATATGAATGCCTCCGGCGGTGTACCGGGATATGCAATGACTCATGAGTGACATGTATGAAAGAATTATGAATGGTGGCTTTGCCACAAATACGATGTCAACTACATGATCATGCTAAGCAATATGACAATGATGGAGTGTGTCATAATAAACGGAACGGTGGAAAGTTGCATGGCAATATATCTCGGAATGGCTATGGAAATGCCATAATAGGTAGGTATGGTGGCTGTTTTGAGGAAGGTATATGGTGGGTGTATGATACCGGCGAAAGGTGCGCGGTATTAGAGAGGCTAGCAATGGTGGAAGGAAGAAAAGTGCGTATAATCCATGGACTCAACATTAGTCATAAAGAACTCATATACTTATTGCAAAAAATCTACAAGTTATCAAAGCAAAGTATTACGCGCATGCTCCTAGGGGGATAGATTGGTAGGAAAAGACCATCGCTCGTCCCCGACCGCCACTCATAAGGAAGACAATCAATAAATAAATCATGCTCCGACTTCATCACATAACGGTTCACCATACGTGCATGCTATGGGAATCACAAACTTCAACACAAGTATTTCTCAAATTCACAACTACTCAACTAGCATGACTCTAATATCACCATCTCCATATCTCAAAACAATTATCAAGCATCAAACTTCTCATAGTATTCAACACACTCATAAGAGAATTTTATTATTCTTTTTGAATACCTACGCATATTAGGATTATTTAAGCAAATTACCATGCTATTAAGACTCTCAAAATAATCTAAGTGAAGCATGAGAGATCAATAGTTTCTATAAAACAAATCCACCACCGTGCTCTAAAAGATATAAGTGAAGTACTAGAGCAAAACTATATAACTCAAGATATAAGCGAAGCACATAGAGTATTCTAACAAATCCAAATCATGTATGGCTCTATAAAAGGTGTGTACAGCAAGGATTGATTGTGGTAAACTAACAAATAAAGACTCAAATCATACAAGACGCTCCAAGCAAAACACATATCATGTGTGAATAAAAATATAGCTCCAAGTAAAGTTACCGATAGAAGTAGACGAAAGAGGGGATGCCTTCCGGGGCATCCCCAAGCTTTGGCTTTTAGGTGTCCTTAGATTATCTTGGGGGTGCCATGGGCATCCCCAAGCTTAGGCTCTTGCCACTCCTTGTTCCATAATCCATCAAATCTTTACCCAAAACTTGAAAACTTCACAACACAAAACTTAAAGTAGAAAATCTCGTGAGCTCCGTTAGCGAAAGAAAACAAAAGACCACTTCAAGTTACTGTAATGAACTCATTCTTTATTTATATTGGTGTTAAACCTACTGTATTCCAACTTCTCTATGGTTTATAAACTATTTTACTAGCCATAGATTCATCAAAATAAGCAAACAACACACGAAAAACAGAATCTGTTCAAAAACAGAACAGTCTGTAGTAATCTGTAGCTAGCAGATATCTGGAACCCCAAAAATTCTAAAATAAATTTCTGGACGTGAGTAATTTATATATTAATCATTGCAAAAAATGAAATTAACTAAATATCACTTTCCAAATAAAAATGGCATCAGTTCTCGTGAGCGCTAAAGTTTCTGTTTTTACAGCAAGATTCAAGACTTTCCCCAAGTCTTCCCAACGGTTCTACTTGGCACAAACACTAATTAAACACAAAAAACACAACCAAAACAGAGGCTAGATAAATTATTTATTACTAAACAGGAGCAAAAAAGAAGGAATAAAAATAAAATTGGGTTGCCTCCCAACAAGCGCTATCGTTTAACGCCCCTAGCTAGGCATAAAGCAAGGATAGATCTAGGTATTGCCATCTTTGGGCAATCCATAAGTGGCTCTCATAATAGATTCATAAGGTAATTTAATTTTATTTAGGAAAGTGTTCCATGCCTTTCCTTAACGGAAATTGGAATCTAATATTTCCTTCTTTC
Source organism: Triticum urartu (assembly GCF_003073215.2). Taxonomy (NCBI): domain Eukaryota; kingdom Viridiplantae; phylum Streptophyta; class Magnoliopsida; order Poales; family Poaceae; genus Triticum; species Triticum urartu. Next base: position 249,093,718 of record NC_053026.1, on the reverse strand, counting down.
ATATCAATAATTGCACCAATCGTTCTAAGGAAAGGTCTACCAAGAATAATAGGACATGAAGGATTGCAATCTATATCAAGAACGATAAAATCTACGGGCACATAATTCCTATTTGCAACAATAAGAACATCATTAATTCTTCCCATAGGTTTCTTAATAGTGGAATCCGCAAGGTGCAAGTTTAGAGAGCAATCATCAAAATCACGGAAACCTAACAAATCACACAAAGTCTTTGGAATCGTGGAAACACTAGCACCCAAATCACACAAAGCATAGCATTCATGATCTTTAATTTTAATTTTAATAGTAGGTTCCCACTCATCATAAATTTTCTAGGGATAGAAACTTCCAACTCAAGTTTTTCTTCATAAGATTGCATCAAGGCATCAACGATATGTTTAGTAAAGCTTTATTTTGACTATAAGCATGAGGAGAATTTAGCACGGATTGCAACAAGGAAATACAATCAATCAAAGAGAAATTTTCATAATTAAATTCCTTGAAATCCAAAATAGTGGGTTTAGCAACATCTAGGGTTTTAATTTCTTCAATCCCACTTTCATCAAATTTAGCATCAAGATCTAAAACTCCGAATTTTTGGAACGCTTCTAGGTAAAGGTGGATCATATTCAGTCCCATCATTATCAAGATTCATATTGCAAAACAAAGATTTAATAGGGGACACATCAATAACTTTTAGATCTTCATCTTTATTTTCATAGGAACTAGAAGAACACGCTCTTATAAAGGCATCTTTCTTAGCACGCATCCTAGCGGTTCTTTCTTTGCACTCATCAATGGAAATTCTCATGGCTTTGAGAGACTCATTGATATCATGCTTAGGTGGAATAGATCTAAGTTTCAAAGAATCAACATCAAGAGAAATTCTATCAACGTTCCTAGCCAACTCATCAATCTTAAGCAATTTTTCTTCAATCAAAGCATTGAAATTCTTTTGCGAAGTAATAAATTCTTTAATATTAGATTCAAAATCAGAGGGCATCTTATTATAATTTCCATAAGAATTGTTGTAGGAATTACCATAATTATTAGAGGATTACTAGGATAAGGCCTAGGATTTGAAATTTCCTCTATACGCGTTGTTACCAAAATTGTTCCTACCAACAAAATTCACATCCATAGATTCATTATTATTCTCAATCAAAGTAGAAAGGGCATATCATTAGGATCAGAAGAAACACTCTTATTAGCAAATAATTTCATAAGTTCATCCATCTTTCCACTCAAAACATTAATTTCTTCTATCGCATGCACCTTTTTATTAGTAGATCTTTCAGTATGCCATTGAGAATAATTAACCATAATATTATCTAGGAGTTTAGTAGCTTCTCCTAAAGTGATTTCCATAAAAGTGCCTCCCGCGGCCGAATCTAAAAGATTTCTAGAAGCAAAATTCAATCCGGCATAAATTTTTTGTATAATCATCCACAAATTCAAACCATGAGTAGGGCAATTACGTATCATTAATTTCATCCTCTCCCAAGCTTGTGCAACATGTTCATGATCAAGTTGCTTAAAATTCATAATATCGTTTCTAAGAGAGATGATCTTAGCGGGAGGAAAATACTTAGAGATAAAAGCATCTTTGCACTTGTTCCAAGAATCAATACTATTTTTAGGCAAAGACGAAAACCAAGCTTTAGCACGATCTCTAAGCGAAAAAGGAAATAGCTTCAATTTAACAATATCATTATCCACATCTTTCTTCTTTTGCATATCACACAAATCAACGAAGCTATTTAGATGGGTAGCGGCATCTTCACTAGGAAGGCCGGAAAACGGATCTTTCATGACAAGATTCAGCAAAGCGGCATTAATTTCACAAGATTCAGCATCGGTAAGAGGAGCAATCGGAGTGCTAATAAAATCATTGTTGTTGGTATTGGTAAAGTCACACAATTTAGTGTTATCTTGAGCCATCGTGACAAGCAAGCAATCCAACACACAAGCAAACAAAAAGCAAGCGGCAAAAAGAGGCAAATAGAGAAAGAGAGGGAGGATAGAGAGAGAGAGGGCGAATAAAACGGCAAGGGTGAAGTGGGGGAGAGGAAAACGAGAGGCAAATGGCAAATAATGTAATGCGGGAGATAAGGGTTGTGATGGGTACTTGGTATGTTGACTTTTGCGTAGACTCCCCGGCAATGGCGCCAGAAATGGCTCGTTGTCGGGAGTCCAAATCTTGTATTTCATGTTGCGTAGACTCCCCGGCAACCACTATTTTGGATTTCAAGGAATTTAATTATGATAATTGCTCTTTGATAGATTGTATTTCATTGTTGCAATCCGTGCTAAATTCTCCTCATGCTTATAGTCAAAATAAAGCTTTTACCAAACAATATCGTTGATGCTTTAATTACAATCTTATGAAGAAAAGCTTGATTAGAAGTTTCTATCCCTAGAAAACTTTATGATGAGTGGGAACCTACTATTAAAATTTAAATTAAAGATCATGAATGCTATGCTTTATGTGATTTGGGTGCTAGTGTTTCCACAATTCCAAAAACTTTGTGTGATGTGTTAGGTTTCTGTGAATTTGATGATTGTTCTTTAAATTTGCATCTTGCGAATTCCACTATTAAGAAACCTATGGGAAGGATTAATGATGTTCTTATTGTTGCAAATAGGAATTATGTGCCCGTATAGTTTCATTGTTCTTGATATAGATTGCAATCCTTCATGTCCTATTATTCTTGGTAGACCTTTCCTTAGAACGATTGGTGCAATTATTGATATGAAGGAAGGAAATATTAGATTCCAATTTCCGTTAAGGAAAGGCATGGAACACTTTCCTAGAAAGAAATTAAATTACCTTATGAATCTATTATGAGAGCCACTTATGGATTGCATACCAAAGATGCAATACCTAGATCTATTCTTGTTTTTATGCCTAGCTAGGGGCGTTAAACAATAGCGCTTGTTGGGAGGCAACCCAATTTTATTTTTTGTTTCTTGTTTTTTGTTCCTGTTTAGTAACCAATAATTCATCTATCTTCTGTTTGATGTGGTTTTGAAGGGAAATATGCCCTAGAGGCAATAATAAAGTTGTTATTTATATTTCCTTATATCATGGTAAATGTTTATTATTCATGCTAGAATTGTATTAACCGAAAACTTAATACATGTGTGAATACATAGACAAACAGAGTGTCACTAGTTTGCCTCTACTTGACTAGCTCGTTGAATCAATGATGGTTATGTTTCCTAACCATAGACATGAGTTGTCATTTGATTAACGGGATCACATCATTAGAGAATGATATGATTGACTTGACCCATCCGTTAGCTTAGCACGATGATTGTTTAGTTTGTTGCTATTGCTTTCTCCATAACTATACATGTTCCTATGACTATGAGATCATGCAACTCCCGAATACCGGAGGAACACTTTGTGTGCTACCAAACGTCACAACGTAACTAGGTGATTATAAAGATGCTCTACAGGTGTCTCGATGTGTTTGTTGAGTTGGCATAGATCGAGATTAGGATTTGTCACTCCGATTGTCGGAGAGGTATCTCTGGGCCCTCTCGGTAATGTACATCACTATAAGCCTTGCAAGCAATGTAGCTAATGAGTTAGTTATGGGATGTAGCATTACGAAACGAGTAAAGAGACTTGCCGGTAACGAGATTGAACTAGGTATTGAGATACCGACGATCGAATCTCGGGCAAGTAACATACCGATGACAAAGGGAACAACATATGTTTTGCGGTTTGACCGATAAAGATCTTCATAGAATATGTAGGAACCAATATGAGCATCTAGGTTCGCTATTGGTTATTGACCGGAGACGTGTCTCGGTCATGTCTACATAGTTCTCGAACCCGTAGGGTCCGCACGCTTAGCGTTCGGTGAGATCGTATTATGAGTTTATGTTGTTTTGATGTACCGAAGGTAGTTCGGAGTCCCAGATATGATCATGGACATGACGAGGAGTCTCGAAATGGTCGAGACATAAAGATCAATATATTGGACGACTATATTTGGACATCGAATGGTTCCGGGTGAGATCGGGCATTTACCGATGTACCGGGAGGTTACCAGAACCCCCCGGGAGGTATATGGGCCTTATTGGGCCATAGTGGGAGAGAGGAGAAGGGAGCAAAGGAGGGGCGCCCCAAGCCCAATCCGAATTGGGAGGGGGGCCCGGCCCCCCTTTCCTTCCTCTCCCTTCCTTCTCTCCTAATCCAACTAGGGAAGGGGGGATCCTACTCCCGGTGGGAGTAGGACTCCCCTTGGGGCGCGCCTAGGAGGCCGCCCCTCCCCCTCCTCCACTCCTTTATATACGGGGGAGGGGGGCACCCCATAGACACACAAGTTGATCATTGATCTCTTAGCCCGTGTGCGGTGCCCCCCTCCACCATAATCCACCTCGGTCATATCGTAGCGGTGCTTAGGCGAAGCCCTGTTCCGGTAGCATCATCATCACCGTCATCATGCCGTCGTGCTGACGAAGCTCTCCCTCGACACTCTACTGGATCGTGAGTTCGTGGGACGTATCACCGAGCCGAATGTGTGCAGATCACAGAGGTGTCGTACCTTCGTGCTAGGATCGGTCGATCGTGAAGACGTACGACTACATCAACCGCGTTGTCATAACGCTTCCGCTTATGGTCTACGAGGGTACGTGGACAACACTCTTCCCTCTCGTTGCTATGCATCACCATGATCTTGCGGTGCGTAGGAATTTTTTGAAATTACTGCGTTCCCCAACAGTGGTATCATCAACCAGGTTTACGCGTAGATGTTATATGCACGAGTAGAACACAAAGGAGTTGTGGGCGTGGATATACATATTGCTTGCGTCACTAGTTGATTCTTGATTCAGCGGCTATTGTTGGATGAAGCGGCCAGACCGACATTACGCGTACGCTTACGCGATACTGGTTCTACCGACGTGCTTCGCACACAGGTGGCTGGTCGGGTGTTTAGTTTCTCCAACTTCAGTTGAATCGGATTCAATGAACATGGTTCTTTCTGAAGATCAAAAAGCAATCACTATACCATGTTGTGGTTTTTGATGCGTAGGTAAGAACGGTTCTTGCTCAGCCCATAGCAGCCACGTAAAACTTGCAACAACAAA
>NC_053026.1:249073731-249087615 GCF_003073215.2 Triticum urartu | reverse complement strand
AAGATCCTGGTATATATGGCTAATTGGATGTGAGTTTTCATGAACTATTACTGTTGACATTACCCTTGAGGTAAAACGTTGGGAGGCAAAACTATAAGCCCCTATCTTTCTCTGTGTCCGATTAAAACTCCATACCCATAAGTATTGCGTGAGTGTCAGCAATTGTGAAAGATTATATGATAGTTGAGTATGTGGACTTGCTGAAAAGCTCTTATACATTGACTCTTTCCTATGTTATGATAAATTGCAATTGCTTCAATGACTGAGATTGTAGTTTGTTAGTTTTCAATGAAGTTTACGATTCATACTTGATATTGTGATTGAATTATTACTCTAGCATTAGAGATCATATGACAAGAATTATATAAGTTGCTGTTCTAAGAATGATCATGATGCCCTCATGTCCGTATTTTATTTTTATCGACACCTCTATCTCTAAACATGTGGACATATTTTTCGATTTCGGCTTTTCGCTTGAGGACAAGCGAGGTCTAAGCTTGGGGAGTTGATACGTCCATTTTGCATCATGCTTTTATATCGAATATTTATTGCATTATGGGCTGTTATTACACATTATGTCACAATACTTATGCCTATTCTCTCTTATTTTACAAGGTTTACATAAAGAGGGAGAATGCCGGCAGCTGGGATTCTGGGCTGGAAAAGGAGCAAATATTAGAGACCTATTCTGCAACTCCAAAAGTCCTGAAACTTCACGGAAGATGTTTTCCAAATATATAAAAAATACTGAGAGCAAGAACTTCACCAGGGGGGCCACACCCTGCCCACGAGGGTGGGGGGCGCGCCCTACCCCCTGGCGCGCCCCCTACCTCGTGGGCCCCCTGGTGGCCCTCCGGTGGCCATCTTCTGCTATATGGAGTCTTTCGATGGGAAAAAAATCATAAGCCATCTTCTCGGACGAAACTCCGCCGCCACGAGGCGGAACCTTGGCGGAACCAATCTAGGGCTCTGGCGGAGCTGTTCTGCCGGGGAAACTTCCCTCCCGGAGGGGGAAATCATCGCCATCGTCATCACCAACGCTCCTCTCATCGGGAGAGGGCAATCTCCATCAACATCTTCATCAGCACCATCTCATCTCAAAACCCTAGTTCATCTCTTGTATCCAATTCTTGTCTCCAAGTCCGGGATTGGTGCTAGTAGGTTGCTAGTAGTGTTAATTACTCCTTGTAGTTGATGCTAGTTGGTTTAATTGGTGGAAGATCATATGTTCAGATCCTATATGCATATTAATACCCCTCTGATTATGAACATGTTTATGCTTTGTGAGTAGTTACTTTTGTTCCTGAGGACATGGGAGAAGTCTTGCTATTAGTAGTCATGTGAATTTGGTATTCGTTTGATATTTTGATGAGATGTATGTTGTCTCTCCTCTAGTGGTGTTATGTGAACGTCGACTACATGACACTTCACCATTATTTGGGCCTAGAGGAAGGCATTGGGAAGTAATAAGTAGATGATGGGTTGCTAGAGTGACAGAAGCTTAAACCCTAGTTTATGTGTTGCTTCGTAAGGGGCTGATTTGGATCCATATGTTTCATGCTATGGTTAGGTTTACCTTAATACTTTTGTTGTAGTTGCGGATGCTTGCAATAGAGGTTAATCATAAGTGGGATGCTTGTCCAAGTAAGGGCAGTACCCAAGCACCGGTCCACCCACATACCAAATTATCAAAGTACCGAACGCGAATCATATGACGTGATGAAAACTAGCTTGATGATATTCCCATGTGTCCTCGGGAGCGCTTTACATCTTATAAAGTTTGTCCAGGCTTGTCCTTTGCTACAAAAAGGATTGGGCCACCTTGCTGCACCTTATTTACTTTTGTTACTTGTTGCTCGTTACAAATTATCTTATCACAAAACTATCTGTTACCACTTATTTCAGTACTTGCAGAGAATACCTTGCTGGAAACCGCTTATCATTTCCTTCTGCTCCTCGTTGGGTTCGACACTCTTACTTATCGAAAGGACTACGATAGATCCCCTATACTTGTGGGTCATCAAGCTTTGGTCGGGGACAAAAGGGGGTGGGGAAGGGGGAGGGGGCGGGGGTAAATATTTTGGCAGTAGGGCAACATTTTGGAAATGTGGAGGGAAACTTTGCGCGCGGTGCCGTCGGACCTTTCACTTTGAACGATTGTGCGCATCGCAAATGATTCTTCTTCTTTACACGCATGGGGTGAGTTTGATAATTCAAATTCTGGTGGGAATTTCCCCGGGTGTGTCAGTGCATAATTTAACATCGCTTGCTGATTTGGGCACACAAAAGAGCATACAGCAGACAAACCACACTTACTGAATCAAGCAATTTTAGTAATTAAACAGAGCCAGTTGACCTAAACATTGCTCTAACAAAAGACCATGATTAAAAACAAAGCTAAGTACGCATAACTTTAACAAATCCGTCGCCGCGCCAGCCTATGCACCGCCGGTGTGAGATGAGATGTCGATGACTTATCCTGGCGACATGCCGCCATTGGTGGACTCCGCGTCCCCCCTGCTGAAGTCGACCTCGTCCTCTTCCTCGTCCTCGGCGCCGCCCTCAAGGTTGTAGTACTCGTAGTAGTGGCTGCGCCAGAGCTCGCGTTGGTACTCCACCGCCGATTCCTCGACGGACAGACTCTTCTCTACCTCGACCTCGGCCACGTGCAACTCCTACTCCCGGCGCTCCTCGATCTCCGCTGCCTCCTGCATCTCCAGCTCCCACTCGGCGACCTCACGAGGAAGCAGGTGCTCCATGGCCACGACCGCCTTTTCATACATGGGTTGCATGCTATAGTCCGAGGTGGGATGTGAAGGAAATATGCCCTAGAGGCAATAATAAAGTTGTTATTTATATTTCCTTATATCATGATAAATGTTTACTATTCATGCTAGAATTGTATTAATCGGAAACTTAGTACATGTGTGAATACATAGAAAAACAGAGTGTCCCTAGTATGCCTCTACTTGACTAGCTCGTCAATCAAAGATGGTTAAGTTTCCTAGCCATAGACATGTGTTTTCATTTGATAAACGGGATCACATCATTAGAGAATGATGTGATGGACTAGAACCATCTGTTAACTTAGCACTATGATCGTTTAGTTTATTGCTATTGCTTTCTTCATGAGTTATACATGTTCCTATGACTATGAGATTATGCAACTCCCGAATACCGGAGGAACACTTAGTGTGCTACCAAATGTCACAACGTAACTGGGTGATTATAAAGATGCTCTACAGGTGTCTTCGATGGTGTTTGTTGAGTTGGCATAGATCGAGATTAGGATTTGTCACTCCGATTGTCGGAGAGGTATCTCTGGGCCCTCTCGGTAATGCACATCACTATAAGCCTTGCAAGCAATGTGACTAATGAGTTAGTTGCGGGATGATGCCTTACGGAACGAGTAAAGAGAATTGCCGGTAACGAGATTGAAATAGGTATGAGGATACCGACCATCGAATCTCGGGAAAGTAACATACCGATGACAAAGGGAACAATGTATGTTGTTATGCAGTTTGACCGATAAATATCTTCATAGAATATGTAGGAGCCAATATGAGCATCCAGGTTCCGCTATTGGTTATTGACTGGAGATGTGTCTAGGTAATGTCTACAAAGTTCTCGAACCCGTAGGGTCCGCATGCTTAACGTTCGATGACGATTTGTATTATGAGTTATGTGATTTGATGACCGAAGTTTGTTCGGTGTCCTGGATGAGATCAAGGACATGACGAGGAGTCTCGAAATGGTCGCGACGTAAAGATCGATATATTGGAAGGCTATATTCGGACATCAGAAAGGTTCTGAGTGGTTCAAGTATTTTTCGGAGTACCGGAGAGTTACGGGAATTCGCCGGGGAAAGTATTGGGCCTTCATGGGCCTTAGTGGAAAGGAGAGAAGGGCCACAAGGGAAGGCCACGCGCCCCCCATGGGCTGGTCCGAATTGGACTAAGGAGGGGGCAGCGCCCCCTCTTTCCTTCTCCCTCTCCTCTCCTTCTTTCTTCTCCTACATGGACTACGAAAAGGGGAAACCGACTCCTACTAGGAGTAGGAATCCCCCCTTGGGCGCACCCCTTGAGGATGGCCCTCCTCCTCCTCCCCTCCTTTATATACGGGGGAGGGGGCACCCCAAAGACACACAGGTTGATCTTTAGCCGTGTGCGGTGCCCCTCCATAGTTTTCCACCTCGGTCATATTGTCGTAGTGCTTAGGCGAAGCCCTGTGTCGGTAACTTCATCATCACCGTCAACACGCCGTCGTGCTGACGAAACTCACCCTCGGCCTCAACTGGATCAAGAGTACGAGGGACATCACCGAGCTGAACGTGTGTAGATCGCGGAGGTGTCGTGTGTTCGGTACTTGATCGGTTGGATCGTGAAGACGTTCGACTACATCAACCGCGTTACTAAACGCTTCCGCTTTCGGTCTACGAGGGTACGTAGACACACTCTCCCCTCTCGTTGCTATGCATCTCCTAGATAGATCTTGAGTGATCGTAGGAATTTTTTTGAAATACTGCGTTCCCCAATAGTGGCATCCGAGCGAGGTCTATGTGTAGATGTGATACGTCTCCAACGTATCTATAATTTTTTATTGCTCCATGCTATATTATCTACTATTTGGACATTATTGGGCTTTATTATCCACTTTTATATTATTTTTGGGACTAACCTATTAACCGGAGGCCCAGCCCAGAATTGCTTTTTTTGCCTATTTTAGGGTTTCGAAGAAAAGGAATATCAAACGGAGTCCAAACGGAATGAAACCTTCGGGAACGTGATTTTCTCACCGAACATGATCCAGGAGACTTGGACCCTACGTCAAGAAACAAAGGAGGAGGCCACGAGGTAGGGGGCGCCTACCCCCCCAGGCGCGCCCTCCACCCTCGTGGGCCCCCTGTTGCTCCACCGACGTACTCCTTCCTCCTATATATACCTACGTACCCCCAAACGATCAGATACGGAGCCAAAACCCTAATTCCACCGCCGCAACTTTCTGTATCCACGAGATCCCATCTTGGGGCCTGTTCCGGAGCTCCGCCGGAGGGGGCATCGATCACGGAGGGCTTCTACATCAACACCATAGCCTCTCCGATGAAGTGTGAGTAGTTTACCTCAGACCTTCGGGTCCATAGTTTTAGCTAGATGGCTTCTTCTCTCTTTTTGGATCTCAATACAATGTTCTCCCCCTCTCTTGTGGAGATCTATTCGATGTAATCTTTTTTTGCGGTGTGTTTGTTGAGACCATGAATTGTGGGTTTATGATCAAGATTATCTATGAACAATATTTGAATCTTCTCTGAATTCTTTTATGTATGATTGGTTATCTTTGCAAGTCCTCTTCGAATTATCAGTTTGGTTTGGCCTACTAGATTGATCTTTCTTGCAATGGGAGAAGTGCTTAGCTTTGGGTTCAATCTTGCGGTGTCCTTTCCCAGTGACAAGTAGGGGCAGCAAGGCACGTATTGTATTGTTGCCATCGAGGATAACAAGATGGGTTTTTTTATCATATTGCATGAATTTATCCCTCTACATCATGTCATCTTGCTTAAGGCGTTACTCTGTTTTCATGAACTTAATACTCTAGATGCATGCTGGATAGCGGTCGATGAGTGGAGTAATAGTAGTAGATGCAGGCAGGAGTCGGTCTACTTGTCTCGGACGTGATGCCTATATACATGATCATACCTAGATATTCTCATAACTATGCTCAATTCTGTCAATTGCTCAACAGTAATTCATTCACCCACCGTAAAATACTTATGCTCTTGAGAGAAGCCACTAGTGAAACCTATGGCCCCCGGGTCTATCTTCATCATATTAATCTTCCAATACTTAGTTATTTCCTTTGCTTTTTTTTGCTTTATTTTACTTTGCATCTTTATCATAAAAATACCAAAAATATTATCTTATCATATCTATCAGATCTCACTCTCGTAAGTGACCGTGGGTTTGACAACCCCTTATCGCGTTGGTTGCGAGGATTTATTTGTTTTGTGCAGGTACGAGGGACTCGCGCGTAGCCTCCTACTGGATTGATACCTTGGTTCTCAAAAACTGAGGGAAATACTTACGCTACTTTGCTGCATCACCCTTTCCTCTTCAAGGAAACCAACGCAGTGCTCAAGAGGTAGCAAGAAGGATTTCTGGCGCCGTTGCCGGGGAGTCTATGCAAAAGTCAACATACCAAGTACCCATCACAATACCCTTATCTCCCGCATTACATTATTTGCCATTTGCCTCTCGTTTTCCTCTCCCCCACTTCACCCTTGCCGTTTTATTCGCCCTCTCTCTCTATCCTCCCTCTCTTTCTCTATTTGCCTCTTTTTGCCCGCTTGCTTTTTGTTTGCTTGTGTGTCGGATTTGCTTGCTTGTCACGATGGCTCAAGATACACTAAATTGTGTGACTTTTCACCAATACCAACAACAATGATTTTATTAGCACTCCGATTGCTCCTCTTACCGATGCTGAATCTTGTGAAATTAATACTGCTTTGCTGAATCTTGTCATGAAAGATCCGTTTTCCGGCCTTCCTAGTGAAGATGCCGCTACCCATCTAAATAGCTTCGTTGATTTGTGTGATATGCAAAAGAAGAAAGATGTGGATAATGATATTGTTAAATTGAAGCTATTTCCTTTTTCGCTTAGAGATCGTGCTAAAGCTTGGTTTTCGTCTTTGCTAAAAATAGTATTGATTCATGGAACAAGTGCAAAGATGCTTTTATCTCTAAGTATTTTCCTCCCGCTAAGATCATCTCTCTTAGAAACGATATTATGAATTTTAACCAACTTGATCATGAACATGTTGCACAAGCTTGGGAGAGAATGAACAATGATACGTAATTGCCCTACTCATGGTTTAAATTTGTGGATGATTATACAAAATTTTTATGCCGGATTGAATTTTGCTTCTAGAAATCTTTTAGATTCGGCCGCGGGAGGCACTTTTATGGAAATCACTTTAGGAGAGCTACTAAACTCCTAGATAATATTATGGTTAATTATTCTCAATGGCATACTGAAAGATCTACTAATAAAGTGCATGCGATAGAAGAAATTAATGTTTTGAGTGGAAAGATGGATGAACTTATGAAATTATTTGCTATAAGAAGTGTTTCTTCTGATCCTAATGATATGCCCTTGTCTACTTTGATTGAGAATAATAATGAATCTATGGATGTGAATTTTGTTGGTAGGAACAATTTTGGTAACAATGCGTATAGAGGAAATTTTAATCCTAGGCCTTATCCTAGTAATTCCTCTAATAATTATGGTAATTCCTACAACAATTCTTATGGAAATTATAATAAGATGCCCTCTGATTTTGAATCTAATATTAAAGAATTTATTACTTCGCAAAAGAATTTCAATGCTTTGATTGAAGAAAAATTGCTTAAGATTGATGAGTTGGCTAGGAACGTTGATAGAATTTCTCTTGATGTTGATTCTTTGAAACTTAGATCTATTCCTCCTAAGCATGATATCAATGAGTCTCTCAAAGCCATGAGGAATTTCCATTGATGAGTGCGAAAGAACCGCTAGGATGCGTGCTAAGAAAGATGCCTTTATAAGAGCGTGTTCTTCTAGTTCCTATGAAAATAAAGATGAAGATCTAAAAGTTATTGATGTGTCCCCTATTAAATCTTTGTTTTGCAATATGAATCTTGATAATGATGGGACTGAATATGATCCACCTTTACCTAGAAGGCGTTCCAAGAATTCGGAATTTTTGATCTTGATGCTAAAATTGATAAAAGTGGGATTGAAGAAATTAAAACCCTAGATGTTGCTAAACCCACTATTATGGATTTCAAGGAATTTAACTATGAAAATTTCTCTTTGATTGATTGTATTTCCTTGTTACAATCCGTGCTAAATTCTCCTCACGCTTATAGTCAAAATAAAGTTTACTAAACATATCGTTGATGCCTTGATGCAATCTTATGAAGAAAAACTTGAATTGGAAGTTTCTATCCCTAGAAAACTTTATGATGAGTGGGAACCAACTATTAAAATTAAAATTAAAGATCATGAATGCTATGCTTTATGTGATTTGGGTGCTAGTGTTTCCACGATTCCAAAGACTTTGTGTGATTTGTTAGGTTTCCGTGATTTTGATGATTGCTCTTTAAACTTGCACCTTGCGGATTCCACTATTAAGAAACCTATGGGAAGAATTAATGATATTCTTATTGTTGAAAATAGGAATTATGTGCCCAGATTTTATTGTTCTTGACATAGATTGCAATCCTTCATGTCCTATTATTCTTGGTAGACCTTTCCTTAGAACGATTGGTGCAATTATTGATATGAAGGAGGGAATATTAGATTCCAATTTCCATTAAGGAAAGGCATGGAACACTTCCCTAGAAATAAAATTAAATTACCTTATGAATCTATTATGAGAGCCACTTATGGATTGCTACCAAAGATGGCAACCTAGATCTATCCTTGCTTTTTATGCCTAGCTAGGGGCGTTAAACGATAGCGCTTGTTGGGAGGCAACCCAATTTTATTTTTATTCCTTTGATTTTTGCTCCTGTTTAGTAATAAATAATTTATCTAGCCTCTGTTTGGTTGTGTTTTTTGTGTTTAATTAGTGTTTGTGCCAAGTAGAACCGTTGGGAAGACTTGGGGAAAGTCTTGTTAATCTTGCTGTAAAAAACAGAAACTTTAGCGCTCACGAGAACTGCTGCCATTTTTATTTGGAAAGTTATATTTAGTTAATTATTTTTGAAGATTATTAATAGATAAATTCCTCACGTCCACAATTTATTTTAGAATTTTTGGGGTTCCAGATCTTGCGTTAGCTACAGATTACTACAGACTGTTCTGTTTTTGACAGATTCTGTTTTCGTGTGTTGTTTGCTTATTTTGATGAATCTATGGCTAGTAAAATAGTTTAAAACTAGAGAAGTTGAGCAGGTGTAACACCCTCGATGCGACTATAGCTCCCACGTGTCGAGGCACGACTTAGAGACATAATCGCATTGAAGGCATATGTCGCAAGTTAGGCAATCTTCACAACATCCCATGTAATATAAATAAAGGGGAGAACATAGTTGGCTTACACTCGCCACGTCAATCAAGTACATAAATAACATTACATCATCCAAACACTCATGGCCCGACTACGGCGCCAAAATAAAGAGAACCCAACATGCGACAACGGTCCCAATCACCCCCAACTGGGCACCACTACTGATCATCGGGAAAGGAAACGTAGTATCGTTGAGAGTCTTCGTCGAACTCCCACTTGAGCTCATACGCGTCTCCTGGAGCGGAATCATCGGGCCCTGCATCTGGTGTAATAGTAATCTGTGAGCCACAGGGACTCAGCAATCTCGCACCCTCGCGATCAAGACTATTTAAGCTTATAGGTAAGGCAAGGTAAATATGTGGAGCTGCAGCAAGCGACTAGCAATATGGTGGCTAACTTATTCGCAAAGGAGAGCGAGAAGAGGGGCAAAGCGCGAGCGAGAAACTAGAGAGCAACCTGCGCAAACATTACTCCAACACCGTGTCCACTTCCCGGACTCCGCCGAGAAGAGGCCATCACGGTAACACACTCAGTTGATTCATTTTAATTAATTAAGGTTCAAGTTATCTACAACCGGACATTAACAAATTCCCATCTGCCCATAACCGCGGGCACGGCTTTCGAAAGTTCAATCCCTGCAGGGGAGTCCCAACTTAGCCCATGACAAGCTCTCACGGTCAACGAAGGAATAGACCTCCTCCCAAGACGTTCCGATCAGACTCGGTATCTCGTATCCAAGACACTTCGACAGGTTAAAACAAGACCAGCAACACCGCCCGAATGTGCCGACAAATCCCGATAGGAGCTGCACATATCTCGTTCTCAGGGCACACTCAGATGAGACTATCTACGAGTAAAACCAACCCTCAAGTTTCCCCGAGGTGGCCCCGGGCAGCGGTCAGTTCGGACCAACACTCAGAGGAGCACTGGCCCGGGGGGGGGCTAAAATAAAGATGACCCTCGGGCTCCGGAAACCCAAGGGAAAAAGAGGCTAGGTGGCAAATGGTAAAACCAATGTTGGGCATTGCTGGAAAAGCTTTAATCAAGGCGAACTATCAAGGGGTTCCCATTATAACCCAACCGCGTAAGGAACGCAAAAATCCGGGAACATAACACCGATATGACGGAAACTAGGGCGGCAAGAGTGGAACAAAACACTAGGCGAGAGGCCGAGCCTTCCACCCTTTACCAAGTATATAGATGCATTAAGATAACAAGTAATATAATGATATCCCAACAAGTAAATAAATGTTCCAACAAGGAACGGCCTCCAATCTTCACCTGCAACTAGCAACGCTATAAGAGGGGCTGAGCAAAGCGGTAACATAGCCAATCAACGGTTTGCTAGGACATGGTGGGTTAGAGGTTTGACATGGCAATTTGGGAGGCTTGCAAGCAAGTGGTAGGCATCGTAGCATTGGCATAGCAAAAGAGCGAGCAAACTAGCATAGCAAAGATAGTAGTGATTTCGAGGGTATGATCATCTTGCCTGCACAGTTGTCAGAGTTGACTGGATCCTCGAAAGCAAACTCAACGGGCTCCTCGTTAGCGAACTCATCTCTCGGCTCTACCCAAACAAGACAAAAAAGCAACAAGGATACGATCAACCACGTGCAAGACCAGGCAATATGATGAAAAGATGATATGCTATGCGGGATGCGATGCGGGATGCAAAATGCAAGATATGACAGGAAATGCATGAACCTGGCCTCAACTTGGAATTCCAAGGGTGCCACTGGAAATATGAGATGAAATCGCTTCAAAACAATATAAAGAACGCCGGAATCGGAGTTACGGTTTGGAAATGGCAAGCATTTTAAGAAATGACACCGGTCTGCGATTTACAGCAAGTAGGCATCTAAATGCAATGAGATGAACATGCTACAGCCACCAAACATGACAACAAAATACATGGCAGGGATGTACACAACATGCTTAACAAAAGTCTAGCACGGAGCTACAGCCAATTCATCCATTATGAGGTTCAAACAAGCATGTCAAAAACGCAAAAGCAAAACAGATTTCAGACTTAGTGAAATTAACACTTGTCTGAAATTTCAGATCACGAAGCCCTCTTCGGAGCAGCAAAACAACATGATACATGACCTGATTAAGACAAGTAAGAACATGGCATGGAGCTACTCAACAAGCTTAACAAAATACCCAAAGTGACCTGGGGCCAAAAGGGTTCACAAAATATACTAACGGGCACACGAACATAGCTAAAACACAATCAGTTTTCAGACTTAGTGAAAACTGAGACATGCTGAAATATAACTCACGAAGGCATGTAAACGAGCTCGATGCACTCACTACGGTGCAAGTCATGGCAAGGAAAAGCATACATCCATTAAGAAGGCACAAAATTCTAGCTAGACATGGCAAGAACAATGGCATAGCATGCACGGATCAACTACAATAGCATCGGCAAAATCGCAAACAAGTTGACGATCTGCCCAGATTCACCAACGAAGCAAAAGTAGAGCTCGATTGACTCAAGCTAGGGTTGCTCCATAATTGCAAGTAAAGACATGGATGGATAGAGCATAACATGATTAACAAAACTCCTTTACTGATCATCCTCAAAAGAGGCACGGATCACTAGGAAACAAGCTGAACATATGGCATCATGAACTAAATAATCCCAGACTTAGTGAAAACTACAAAGTCCCTGAAAACAGATTTACCGGGTGCCTCACTTTGCAAGCTTGCACAAGTCACCACACACATCCTAAAAATGCATGGGTTGCACCTCTGGAAAGAAGACAAAATCCTTAACAAAACATATGAAGGACTCACAGGCATAGCATGCACACAATAATCATGGCAAAAATGACAAAAGTCTAAGATGAACTAGCAGATCTGACAATTAACTCACGAAGCCTCCTTCTAACAGCATTTCGGGCATCAAGATGAGCTCAATGAAAATGATGCAATGGAATGAAATGATGTACTCGTCGAGACGAACATTTTGATATACTATATGCCCAAATCGGAGCTACGGATGCGGAGATATCACTGGTCAAAGATTGCAAAAATTAGGGTTCGGAGGAGAAAGTCAACCCTCAAAATTCCAGATCTCAGATCTGAAATTACTGTTCACCGAGCGCGCCGTTCGAGGTTCGTCGGCCGGCGATGGCGGTGGTGGCCGAGAGAAGGAGGGAGCTCACCAGGGGAGGAGAGGCCGGGGTGGCCGGGGACTTGGCCGGCGTGGAGGAGCGGCGGCGGCCGGCGGGACCTCGGGCGGCGCGGGTGTGCGGGGCACCGGCGAGGTGCGCGGCCCGGGGCGGCGATGGCCGAGTGCGGCGGCGGGGAGGACAGGTCGAGCGAATAACGCCCCAACACCCATCAGTGGAAACGAAGGGCGGGAGGCTAGGCCAGCCACGTAACGCGTCGTTGTACCCCTTATTTCGCTCACCCGGGCGCCAGCCGCCCTCTCCCGCCCCCTGCCGCGACCCCCCCCCCCCCCTCGCCGCCCACACACTACGAAGGGCCCCCGCCCCCACACCCCCGCCCGCTCCCCCCCCCCGGGCGGACACCCATCGGGAGGAAGGGGCGGCGGCCCCCGGGCGTGGAGACAGGGCCGCCTTGGGCCCGTCACCCGCGGGCACCCCCCCGCGCGGCGGTCGGGAAGGTGGCGCTGCACGTGCGGCGGGCGGTGGGGACGGCAGGCCGGGGTCGGACGTGTCCGCGGCGTCGATCTTTTAGGTTAGGGGGAAGATCCGAAAAGTGGAGGGGTATATATAGGCATAGAGGAGCTAGGAGAGTCCAAATTGAGGTGCGGTTTTCGGCCACGCGATCGTGATCGAACGCTCTAGGACATGGAGCAGAGTTTGGTGGGTTTTGGGCCAAATTTGAGGGGTGTTGGGCTGCAACACACACGAGGCCTTTTCGGTCCCTCGGTTAACCGTTGGAGTATCAAACGAAGTCCAAATGATACGAAACTTGACAGGCGGTCTACCGGTAGTAAACCAAGGCCCGCATGACAAGTCTCGGTCCAATCCGGAAATGTTTAATCCCCACACACGAAAGAAAGCTAGAAATGACCACGGAGGAGAACGAAGCGCCGGAATGCAAAACGGACAACGGGGAAAATGCTCGAATGCATGAGATGAACACGTATGAAAATGCAATGCACATGATGACATGATATAGGAGATGCATGAGAACGAAAAACACACATGGAGACAAAAACCCGAACCCGAGGAAATAATATAACTTAACGCCGGAAACGGCAAGAGTTTGGAGTACATATTGGGTAAGTCACATCCGGGGTGTTACAACACTCCACCACTATGAAAGGATCTCATCCCGAGATCTAGGACTGAAAGAATGCCGGGTACTCAGAACGGAGGTGATCCTTGCGTTCCCAGGTAGCTTCACGGTCAGAATGGTGTGACCACTTGACTTTGAGAAATTTGATTGACTTGTTACGAGTCTTGCGTTCAGTCTCTTCAAGAATAGCAACTGGGTGCTCACGGTAAGAGAGATCTTCTTGGAGCTCAATGTCCTCGAAGTTGACGGTGCGGTCAGGAGTCTTGAAGCACTTTCGGAGCTGAGAGACATGGAACACGTCATGAACATTTGCAAAGTTTGAAGGAAGCTCGAGTTGATAGGCGAGATCGCCTCTCTTGCTGACAATCTTGAAAGGTCCCACGTATCTAGGGGCAAGCTTCCCTTTGATACCGAAGCGACGAGTACCTTTCATAGGAGAGACACGGAGGTAAACATGATCTCCGATCTCGAAAGCCAAATCATGGTGCTTACTATCATAGTAGCTCTTCTGGGATTGGGCTGCTTTGAGGTTATCACGAATGACTTTGCACATTTCTTCTGCT
>NC_053026.1:249056517-249072731 GCF_003073215.2 Triticum urartu | reverse complement strand
AATATTACTACTTGGCAATAGAAGACTTGGTAGTTTAATCTTGTCCACCTTAATAATGAACTGGTTCACCGAAATGAGTTTTATATACTAGTACATGCTAAACCTGTTATATGTCTGCTTGTTTCTTCTTTTAGAATTCTAATAGAATATTGGGGAAGAGTGCCTTATTAAGCAATGATAAAGGAAGTAATGCAGAATAAGGTTCAGGATCATGAGCATCCTTGTTGGTCTCCAACAAAGCTGATAAAACAGCTAAGGAAAACTATCTTGAAGACAATGAGGCAACCCCAAAGTCCTGTCTTGGTTTAGTGTTCGAGTTACTGGCCACTACCGCTTGCACAAGCTATTCAAACTCACTGTCTGAATCAGTTCGGTTTCTTGAGTCTCAACTACAAGCTGAAAGACATCGATCAGCTGTGCTGCGACAAGAAGCGGAAGGACTGCGGAAGTCCCTGGAGCATTCAGATGCATACTTTCTGGTGCAACAACAAGCGTTGGAGGATTTTAGCGCCAAACAGGACAAAGCTAATCAGCTTGCTAAGCTTATTGCCAGCATGGTGGATACCCAGGATAACGTTTCTTGAGCTCTTCTGAAGTTGTTTCAGTTATGGACTTGTTTTGCTGCTGCGTTTATTTGCACTGGTGGCCAATTTTGATGGCCAGTGTATGTAATATGCTGCTTTGTTCCCTATATTTGCACTCGTGGCGAACTTTGATGCCCAGTGGATGTAATATGTGTAATAGCTGTAATAGGCTAGCGTTAGTTGTTGCTTATTTATTTCCTTATTGTCTTGTTTAGTTGTTTGCTTGTAGTCACTGCGGTTCTTTTTCTGCGTTTTTTAGTGGCCACAATAACCTAGTTTTGATAACTAGGCCACAATAATCATGGCAACACACGGGCTGTTGTAACCATGGGCCTCCTGCGGGCCATAGGATCCGTGGGCCTTCTACGGGCCGTCGGATCCATGGGCCTTTTACGGGCCGTAGGATCCATGGGCTTTCTACGGGCCGTATGATCCATGGGCCTTCTACGGACCGTAGGATCCATTGGTTTCTACGGGCCGTAGGATCCATGGGCCTTCTACAGGGCGTATAATCATTTCGCCAAACATGGGCCGTACTATTCATGGACCATAACGGCCGTTAATAGGCCATATTTAATAAAGCTATGAAAACAGCCCAACGGGTTAATGGGCCACAAACAGGCCGAATTGTAACCACGGGTGTATTTGGCCCACAAACGGAACCGGCCAGTAAAGACCGTATCTAACCGAATTCTAGAAATGAGCCCAAGAATAAATGGGCCCTTAGAAGGCCAAAAATTAACCCGGGCTGGAAACTGTCGACGGAATAATGGACCGTTAATGGGTATAAAGCGATACACTGTTCATTATGGGCCAGTTGCATCTCGGCCTTTAATGGGCGAGAGTTACAAAGGCCCTCATATGGGCCGAAAGACATCATGGGCCATACATGGACCGGAAGTTACAACGGGCTGGAATCATATTGGATGGCCCAGATTAAGCTACTAGGCTTAATTTTGATAGGCCATAATGGGCCTGTAGTAAGCGGGCCGTAAATGGGCTATATATGAACATGCCGTTAACAGGCTTTCCGTGGGCCGACCCATTACCTTTTGACCAAGTCCAATGGGCCGGCCTTTTCATTGGAATGGGCCTATGTTGGGCCATGCCACATGTCGACGTACCATAGGCGCCTCCTGTCCAATGAGTGGATGACATCTGTCCGAACATTGAGCCGACACGTGTTTCCTTCGGCCAATGAGAATTTTACACGTGGAAAATTCCCATTGGTCCGGGCTGTTAACGGGTTATCGGATCCAAAACCGGACCCGATAGCTTAACGGCGTCCCGTTACGGTGGATGCCATGTGTCGGTCACCCTTGACGAAAGCACTTCTATGACGCGCGATTTATCATCATGGAAGTGGACACTTCTGTGATGATAATTTTGGTAATGTCATGGAACACTTGTACGACAACATAGTATGACTATCTTGATTCTGTCATAAATTTGTCATGGATGTACATGCATGAAAGAAAACGTGACCTACTGTGACAAACACGTATCATCATGGAAGTGTCTTTTTTTGTAGTGATGACCAAGGCCAAGCATCCCTCAAAGACCATCATGACTACCACTCGTCCATTTGAATTGCTTCACATGGATCTCTTTGGCCCTACTCATTATGCCACATTCACTAATGCTGCATCTTTATATGGCTTTGTCATTGTTGATGACTATTCTCGTTACACATGGGTGCATATCATCACTTACAAAACTGAAGTGCAGGAAGTCTTCAAACGATTTTCCTCGAGGGCTTCAACCAACTTTGGTGTGAAGATCAAGCACATCAGAAGTGACAATGGGACCGAGTTCAAGAATACTGGTCTTGATGACTATCTTGATGAACTTGGTATTACTCACGAGTTATCTGCTCCTTATACTCCTCAGCAGAATGGCATCGTGGAGCGCAAGAACATGACTCTTGTTGAGATGGCTCGCACTATGCTTGATGAATACAAGACGCCTCCTCGCTTCTGGCCTGAGGCAATTGATACTGTGTGCCACATCATCAACAGGGTATATCTTCACAAATTCTTCAAAAAGACCTCATATGAACTCCTCACTGACAAGAAACCCAATGTGAGTTATTTCAAAGTCTTCGGTGCTAAATGTTGGATTAGAGATCCTCATCACAATTCTAAATTTGCACCGAAAGCACATGAAGGTTTTATGCTTGGTTACGGAAAGGACTCGCACACCTACAGAGTCTTCAACACCTATCACCACAAGGTTGTTGAAACTATAGATGTGCGGTTCGATGAAACTAACGGCTCGCAAAGAGAGCACCTACCCCTGTGCTAGATGAAATGTCACCTGAGGAATCCATTAAGTTCAAGGCTACTGAGGATGTCATTCCTACCGAAGAATCTGCTGAAGAAGTCATTCCAGAACGTGAAGAACATCATGCTGGTGCACCTGAGGAAAATGGCTCTGAATAAAATGCGAGCCCCTCAATCGTTCAACCCGCTCATCCTCGCGTTGCTAATGAAGTGCAGAATTGAGAGAATCATCAACGACATCAAAGCACCAGGTCCTCTCACACGCTCAAAAGCTTCACATTTGTCTAACTTTTGTGGGCACTTGTTTTGTCTCTATCACAGTGCCCCAAAGTAGATGAGGCATTTCTGGAGCCTGAGTGGATTCAAGCGATGCAAGAGGAATTACATCAATTCGAGCTCAACAATGTCTGGAACTTGTCAAGCGACCAGACCCATGCAAGCACAATATCATCGGCACAAAATGGATCTACCACAACAAGCAAGATGAAAATGGCCTTGTGGTGAGGAATAAGGCACGGCTTGTAGCTCAAGGCTACACACAGGTTGAAGGAATTGATTTCGATGAAACTTTTGCACCTGTTGCTAGACTTGAGGCTATTCACATATTGCTTGCTTATGCTAACCATCATAATATCATCTTATATCAAATGGATGTGAAAAGTGCATTCCTCAATGGTAAGCTTGAGGAAGAAGTATATGTTGCTCAACCCCCGGTTTTGAAGATCCAAAGCATCCTGACAAGTCTTCAGACTCAATAAGGCCCTCTATGGCCTCAAGAGCCCCTTGGGCGTGGTATGATACTTTGAAGGAATTCCTCATGAAGAAAGGCTTCAAACCCGGTTCACTTGACCCAACTCTTTTCACCAAAACCTATGATGATGAATTATTTGTGTGCCAAATCTATGTTGATGATATTATCTTTGGCTGCACTAACCAACATTACACTAACGAATTTGCTTATATGAAGAGTGAGGAATATCAAATGTCTATGATGGGAGAATTGAAATTCTTCTTAGGTATTTAGATTCGTCAACAATGCAACGAAATCTTCATATCTCAGGAGAAATACCTCAAGGATGTGTTGAGGAAATTCGGCATGCAAGATTGCAATGGCGTCAAAATCCCTATGCCCAAAAATGTCCACCTATGCACTAATGAAAATGGTATAGACTTTGATCAAAAGGTATACCGCTCCATGATTGGTTCTTTATTGTATTTATGTGCATCTAGGCCAGATATTATGCTTAGTGTTTGCATGTGTGCCTGATTTCAAGCTACACTGAAGGAATCACACCATAAGGTTGTGAAGCATATTCTTCGATATCTAGATCACACACTAACACTTGGACTATGGTATCCCAAGGGCTCGGCTTTTGATCTCATTGGATATTCTGACTCTGACTATGCTGGTGATCGTGTGGACCGCAAGTCAACATCAGGCACATGCCATTTCCTCGGACGTTCCTTGGTATGTTGGTCCTCGAAGAAGTAGAAATGCGTATCACTATCGATTGCTGAAGCTGAGTACATTGCTGCTGGTTCGTGCTGTGCTCAATTGCTATGGATGAAGCAAACCCTCAAGGACTACGACATCAATGTGAAGAATGCGCCACTCTATTGTGACAATGAGAGTGCCATCAAGATTGCTAGTAACCTAGTTTAGCACTCAAAGACAAAGCACATCTAGATTCGTCATCATTTTCTTCGAGATCATGTGTTGAAGGGCGACATCTCTATCGAGCACGTGAAGACTGAAGAAAAGCTAGCCAATATCTTCACAAAGCCCTTGGATGAGAAGAGATTTAGCAAGTTGTGGTGTGAGCTAAATATCTTAGAATCTTCGAATGTTCTTTGAAAATGACACACATCCTAACACTTATGCAAAATTTCTGACTTAGATGTGCAACACACGAAGTGATGTTTTTCTTCAAACAATGAAGACTAACCCTCTAAGTGTGAAGAAATTAACGAAGAATTTGATTCTCAGAGCCCTACGACAATTGTACGCGGCGTCTGAAATCATCATTCTTATACGGTGGGTCACGCCACCAACAAAAGTTGAAAATCTTCAATTTGAGTTTTTCATCAATTTTTAAATTCCTCAGTTGTTCAAATTCTTCAACTTTGCATAGTCTTCACTCTCTCCGTCCGTGTTCCTCATTGACTATATATATATTTGAGTTTTCAGTCCTCTATAGCATTCATTTATTGCTAATTCTTCAAGTTGACTTTTCTGCTAAGTGAATGTGATCGGACCCTTCCCCCTCTATGCTATACTCAACCCAGTCTGTTTAAAAATTCTTCGTGTGTGCTCTATTTGAAACCCGTTCAAAATCTTCACTGTGTCCTTGTCAGCTGAAGAATTTGCGAACGAAACATTAAAATTTTCATATCTCAATTTTCGGCTTTTGCCGCTCAAACCGTTCCACATCCCATGATATGATTATTATATTCACCCACGATCTCACACGATCTCCACCTCACTGTACGTGGGTGACACATGTCGCTAGGATGAGAAGGGTCAGGGGCACGTTCGTCAAATTTCTTCGGTCGAGCAGTTTTTCACCTCGGCTATAAATACCCCTCACCCTCCTCAGACTTCATTTACCCCACTCAACCTCACTCCCCTCGCTCATGCTCTCACACCTAGTGCCTCCACTACTTCCATCGTCACTGGTGAGTAAGAGCTTCACTGCCTTGACCTCGTCGCCATCGTACTCGCGCAAACCACGGAAATCCTCACTCCGCCGCCGTCGAGTTAGGGCGTGGAAAATCTGAACGGACGAACTTCCCATGTACACTTCCCAGTTCGTCGTGTTCTTCTTCAAGTGTAAATAAAATCCATTTTTACTGCCCTTGCTGATTCTGATGATTTTCATAAATTCTTCAAAAGGTGTTTATTCATCAACTTCCCCACTAGTTAAACACCTCACATGCATCTGTTCTTGATCTATTTCTCTAAGCAATGTTTTTCTTCAAAGATTCCTCAATTCTGTGGATTTTTCAATCTATACAACTCTGGAACCTAAGTCAAAGACCGCTTAGTGAAATTCCTCAAGACACTCCTGGTCAAATTCCTCAAACTTGTTATTTTTGAAAAACTTCTGATAACGCATGTAACCTCTCCAAATTATTCGCACCTATACTCTGTTCATAGGTACACATGTCCGCTACTGAATCTCTAGATTCTCATCAACTTAATTCATTTGCAGCGTTCCTCGAAGACAAATTGCATACCTCTTCAGAGAATTCTGTTGTTCAAATTCCTCAGCTGAAGAAAATGGCTGATGGGAAGAAACCTCAGAAGGGAGGGAAGAGATTGGAAGTCAACACAACATTTGAGATCCCTAATGACATCTATGCAGGGTACTGCACTCCAGCTGAAGAAACGAAGAATGAGCGCAAGGTGCGCATACAGAGGATAGAGAGGAGATGGGCACAGGAATGGAGGGAGTACATATATGTCACTCCTAAATATATGAAGAAATTCGCTCTACACCCTCCTTACCAAGACCCACGTTGGCGCCTGACCAAATTGCTGACCCCACTAGCCTCAAGCGCGGTGAGGACTATCCTGATGAATGGGCCAAGCGGCAAGCCAAGTTGGCCAAAGTGGCCAAGGAAGCAGTGAGGAAATTCAACGAAGACTCTGCTGCTGCTGAGGCCTCTGCTAGCAAGCCTAAGAAGGCTATGCCCAAGAAGCCTGCGCACAAGCCCAGTTCCTCAGCTGCAATGCCCTCATGGTCAAGCTCGTCAAAACCCTCATGGCAAATTCCTCAAGCAGCTCTAGTCCCCTCTGCTACAATATCTTCAGCTGCTGGTGCAAAGTCCTTAGCACCTACGCACCTACGCACCTCGCCTCGTGCCAAAGGACCACTGGAATCTCAATTGCTTCAGGAGCATCTACAAGTTCCTCAGCTCCCCCTTGATCCTCAATAGGCCCTACTTTGATGAAGACAAAGGCCACTGCTAGACGAGGCACAAGGCCAAGTCCTCACAAGAAGCAGGTTGCCTTCCATGTATCATCTAGTGAAGATGAAGCTGATGATGAGGACTTAGCAGAAATCATCAGAGACAGACATCAACGGGCCGCTAGAGCCAAAGGCACCAATGTGCCTCTTCTACTGGATCCCAAGTTGATCCTGGACTTCATTGATCTCTAGCACAAGGACCCCAACACTCCTATGCCTGATTTCAATCTCACACCTGGCCAGAACCACATGCTGCCAGCCTTCATAGGCGAAGAATAATGGAAGTTTGAGAAGGCCAGGAAGCTCAAGAAGGCTCAGTACAAGAAGGAGCATCTTCTAAAGAAGAATGTTGTCAAAATGACAACTGATGAACTTGTGACCATACAAGCTGAGATCAAAGCACACAGTGATGAATTTGACGTATACCGTGCAGATTGGCTGGGAGCCAAGGTTAGATTCGTCAACATGGCGAAGGGATTCACTTCAAATGTTGCAGCCCCAACGCAGCATGAAATTCCTTAGGCTGAAGCATCTGCTCAGCCTACTAAAGAACATGCCAGCACAGCTGATGAAAATCAGGCTGCTGAAGAAAATGAAAGCACCAGGGCTGATGAAGTCACTCCAGCCACTGAAGAAACTGCCAGGGTAACCTCTAGCATTGCGCCTGAAGAACAAGCCAGACCTGTTGAAGAATCTGCTATAGCGCTTGAAGAGATTGACCAAGCCAGGACAACTGCATCAGTTGTGCCTAAAGAAACTGAACCAATTCACTCTGCTCGTTTGGCACCAACAACAAGCATCAACCTTCCTTCTGCATCAAAAGCAAAGAAAACCAAGGCTGCGGAGCGAGTGGCTATTAAAAAAGGAAAGTATCTGCTTCCTCAAAGTCTTTAGCCCCAAAGAAAGTGAAGACTTTGACAAGCTCCTATGAAAATCCCATAGATGGTGTTCCTCTGTCAAGCATGCCATCAAAGGAGATGGTTCCCTTTGGTGAGGAATATGAGATTCCCAATGAATCAAATTAGGAAGATCCTTCTATTGCTACGTCAGAGCAGTTGGATGAAGAAATTGAAGTGGATAACATCCCTTCAACCCACTGGAATCCTCGCACATGCCTCAGTTCACTTCTAAAGAGGCCGGCGTTGAAGAAATAGATGAGGAAGATGAAGGCGTGGACATTGTCACTAGTACGCGTCGGTGCTATACAAACGGTTTTAAACCCCTTTCCGCAACGGCATTTGGAACTGTCGCCTAGTGAGTGACGGCGATAGGGGGTCCTTCCCACATGACCCAGAAACCGTCGGGGATATGGCCCTCCTAGCACACACGCTTGGCAAAATGAGTTCGTGTGCGACCGACGAGCGCTCAAATACGGAAATACATACATTAGAGCTAAAAATGACAATTATACATGCGAAATTGTTTCTGGTCGCAAGTACATCCCACACAGTCAGTCCCCGCTAAACATTTCTGTTCGTATGTACATCCCACACAGTCGCTCCAAGGAAAATGTTTCCGTTCACAAGTACATCACACACAATTTTTCCCGTTAAATCGTTTGTGATAGCGTTGCCATTGCACACGATATTAACAATTTTATCGTTTGCATTATTGAATGCATCACACGCGGTCCATAGAAGAAACTATGTGGCAAAGGCTGTCCATCACACACAATTTTTATGCCGTAAACGTTTGCGCAAGGTGGCCTAACGCAAACAGTTTTCAAGAGGATGTCATGTGAGCAGTGGAGATTAATCACACACGTAGTGGATCCTAGAAATGTTTCTGATCTCCACGTCTATCGCAGACATTTTGCTTTCGCAAACCATGTGCAGTGTAATCCATAATTAATCCCTAATTTAAAAATCAAATGTTTTGAATCTGAAAGTAGGCAATCACTTATTTCATATCCAACCATGTTTATTACAAATATAGGTTCAACCACGAATGCATAATTCGATGCACATGTACATATACTGAAGAACTACAGAAGCACCAAGTAAAGAATGATGAACCACAGTTGTACTAAAGACTGTAAAGAGAGAGGCGAAAGACATTCTGGTTGCTGAGAAGGTGAAGCGGAATGCCCATATTGTGCCCTCCTCCATGCGTAATGCGCGCACGACTCTAGGCCAACCCCTTGTGATGGTTGCCCGTCCATCCTTCACTGTCTTCATTACGACTTCTCGATGCTCATTGTAGTCTGGATGAAATACTTTAACCTTCATTGCGTGTCCACCAATCATGTACTTTGCGAGGTAATCTTGAGTGAACTGCTTCGGGAACCACTGGAACGAAAAAGATTCAGACATTGTTGTCTAACAACTCATTATGGGCAGTAAAAAGAGAAGGCTGCAGAGTTTGTAGTTACCATCCTACAGCTCACTGTTGTGTTGGATAGAGCATAAACAAATAATTTGCTTGCCACCATTCGTATCTTTTTGCTAATAATCCTTATCAGTTTCCTCACTTGATGCTTGTTCATGAATATCTCATTGCCCCATACGCAAAAAGGGTCGATGCATGGATCCTTGCCAAGGGCATATGTACCTACAAGCAACAAGTCAATATTAGAAGCTAACAAGTGTCCAGGCCTGGATCTATATGCACTACATTATGGAACGACGGGGGAGTACAAGCCGAGGGATGAAGCTAACCTCGGCGGAAAATGGTGGCCACTCCCGTTGTTGTCCTGCATAAGTAGTGGAAAGGCATGATAAGTACAACAACCTTAACATCAAACAAATATAGCAAAGGTAAACAACATCATCTCCAAATGATAGCTTGAATGTGTTGGTTTCAGCATGCTGTTAAAGCAGATATAAAATGGAAGGCAATGTTACCGACAGCAGGCTTAACAACCATCAAATATTGCAATTCAAACTGTGGTATTGTTGAAAATGAATAGAACGTAGGTAATGCTTAAACATCACACTGGATAAATGTGAAAACTGAAATAAAGGGCATGTGTCAACTACACCAGGAATAACTGGAACCAAATATAGCCATTCAAATTGGTATTGATGTAGTTGAGCGGCACAATTCCGACTTGCACATAATGAACAACACATTGTGAATGACTGAAATAAACAAGGCATAAATGACCAGTATAACAACCAAATATAGCCATTGAAAACTGGACAGAGTCTCACTACAACCAACCTAACAAGCAAATACAGATAAACATGGCATATGCTTGAAAACTGGACAAATGCTCACTACAACCAACCTAACAAGCAGATAAAGATAAACAAGGCATCTGCTTGATAACTGGACAAATGCTAAAAAAAGCAACCTAACATCCACATACAAATGAACAAGGCATCTTCTTGATAACTGGACAAATGCTAAAAAAGCAACCTAACAACCAAATACAGATAAACAAGGCATCTGCTTGATAACTGGACAAATGCTCACTGCAACCAAACTAAGAACCAAATACATATAAATAAGGCATCTGCTTGATAACTAGAAAAATGCTCACTCCAACCAACCTAACAACCAAATACAGATAAACAAGGCATCTGCTTGATAACTGGACAAATGCTAAAAAAGCAACCTAACAACCAAATACAGATAAACAAGGCATCTACTCACTATAAACAACCAAATATAGCCATTCGTGAAACTGAAGTGGACAATTCATACTTAAACATCACATAGCCCTATTGAACAATACATTTTTGAATAACTGAAATAATTAAACATGGCACAGTTAAAGCACCGCACGGAAAATGATACTACAAAAAAGGGTATGGGTTGGCAAGCTAGAAAAGGTAAGATTTGCTGATAGAATGTTGCCTCACATTTCATGGACGGGATCATTCCAGTTGGAAGAGCACAAACCCATGGCGTGCTCTTTGATGTCACAGATGGGCTGTTTCACCTTGGAAGAACCTTCATGGGTGCCCTCCTCATGGTCATGGTCGATGAGATTTGACTTGGAAATTGAGGATCCCAAGCCGCCGCCGTAGAACGTGTCCTTCAGAAATGACAAAATGGGCTCGATGGCGTATAAAGCTCGCAAATCCTTTACCGCTTGGCAGAGGAGATTAGCGTTAGGGCCATCGAAGAGATCAACGGCGGTTGAACCAGAGGGGTTGGGGATGGACCACTTAACCTATGACATGGCCCGCGTGAAGCCGTTGCTATGGACGAGCTTGATGTCATAACCAGCTTTCCCGAGATACAGTAATACGCTAGCCCGCTGACATGAAGCCTTCAGCATGGCAACGTTGTCAACGCCTACGCAGGCTTCCGCGGTGACGTGTTGCTCCGGGATCGGCAGGTCGGGGCGAACGGCGGCCACCTCGCCAACATCCGTCGGAGAGGCCATGATAAACCTCTTCTTGGCCAAACGCTCATCGGGCTCCCCGGGATACGTGGCCGAGCTTAGGCCATGACATTCTAGAGCAGGTGATTCACAGCGCACTTGTATCGCACACGGTTAATATATTATACCCGTGTCCGTTGAGCGTCATCAGAGTCTTTGCAGCAAAAAAATATTGTTAGAGAGGGTCAGAAGACAGCCACACCAGCATGTGGCCCAAATATATATGAGTGAAAATGGTGGTCTGTGATGTTCAAAATTCCAATGCACAACTTTGACCGCACGGGCTCATGATTGGGCGCGTCGTCGAAGATCGATGAGAGGGGCCAGAAGTCTAGAACCACTTGGAAGTGGCCAGATATATGTAGGAATATTGGGGATGTTTAAAACTTTAAATACACAATGCATAACTTTGATGGCACTTGCCTCGTAAACCCGAAAGCACCCTTTGATATATATATATATATATAGACAAAAGCAAACCTATATCGTTTTTCTCAGGCGGTGGCAATCATAGCCGCATGTTACGTGTTGGGATCTGGTCCCTCCTCTTTCCCTCTTTTCATTTTCTGTATATTAAGTGGTTGATTGTTATTTCCTCATATAGATGAACTGGACCACGCATTACTGTTCACTTGCCAGGTGCGCCAGATAGTAGGCTGGCAAAATACCAGCGTGTCAGTCCTCGGTTTACGAGAGTTTGGTTCCCAGCATGAAAGGTACATGGTCAAATGTTGCAGCAAGCCCGAGTCATCTCTCTCTCCTCCTGTTCCTCCACCGCCGCTGCCCCGCCCGCCGGTGGGTAGATCCATGGCCTCGTCTCCTCTATGGGCGATGAATTTCCAATACTGCGCCCGAGCCGCCCACGCCGTCGGCCGTACACCAAGAGGGGGACCATCCGCTATCGCTTGTCGCCCAGGAAGGCCCTACGCCGTCGCCCATCCAACAGGCAGGGAACAGCCAGGGAGCCCCTGCACCTCCAGCCCCGCGGCTCCGCCTTCAGGAGACTAGGCTCCAGCACTGGCTTGGTTTCATGATTCATTTTATTTTTTCGTTCGATTCGAGGCTACGGTGCTGAACCAGTGCTTGTGTTACTGGATTTATGGTTCATTACTCATGGATCTACTGCGGTGATGGATTTCTGGTTCAAGTTTATTCCTTTTGAGGTTTTACGCCCCGCAGTACTGGATTATTCACCAGTGCTCTTTGTGATCCATCCCGTTTCCATTCAACCACTTTCTGGACTTGCTTTGTGATTAGAAAAATTGATTTGATGTTGGATTTGTTGGAATAGCTACCGGCGACAGTGATTGATTTCATCAACATCACACTTGTTTCATACTGAAGAACTTGTTGGCTAAGCAGGAACAATCATGGCAACATCACCATGATTTTTGCCGTGAGTTCTTCCCCAACTTCTCTTTCTTTCTGATGGACTTTTTATTGCGGCTACCATAGTGAGAGGGCCACTGCGTTTTTTCTCTCCATGAGTTTGGATAGCAGCTACCCTTGGGCTCCACCATGGATCGGTAATGGATTTCTGTTGCATGTTGGATCTATTTGTCTGAACTTCTCTTTCATCTCTGAACCTTTTTATCTATTTGTGAGCTTAGAGCTAAACATTTTGTTCAATCTTTTGAATGAATTCCTCCACTGCGCACACGTATGCATTTTTTTCATGCTTGTGTGCTTAATGCTGAGTAGACTACAAATAGACGCCTCTCTGGCTGACGAAGTGAGGGCGCTGGACTGTCGCTTTGTTTTCCTATGTGATCAGTAGCTAGATTAACGTGAATACTCATGAAATGATCTCCTTAAAAGGCCAATCACTAGTTTAAGGCATATGTATATCTTTATTTGCAAGATAGATATCTGGTGATCTTTGCGCTTTCCTCTGATTTAGGAGATACAACTTGAGTCTATTGTTTATTTTAAGAAATAAATTAGTTCTGACTCTACATATAGAACTAAAGGGTGCGCTTTGTTTACAAAGTATTTTTTTCTTCAGTTTTTCGGAAACACCGTGGTTTCTGAAAAAACTTTGATATTACATACTTTGAGGTGTTTGGGTGAAACAAAAACAAAAGTTTCATAAACTGCAGTATGCCAGAAACTATGGTTTTTTGCAATATATATCTAAAAAAGTGGTCCGGACCTCTTTTTTCTAAACAGAAATGAGAGAAGTCGAGAGAGTTGAGATAAGATCAGATGCATGCCATCGCTACTATTTTGCCTCTTTCTGTTATCTGTTAGTGAATTTTATTTTATCTCCCAGTTAATAGGGGACTCAGTTAAGATAAATCAATATGCTACACAGATGCGGACGTGCTGACCTTCTGCATGGTGGCTCCACACAGCCAGCGGCTGTTCGCGGACGCTAATTACTAATTAGTCCGGTCACGTAGCTCCTTTAGAGTAGCTGAGTTAGTTTCATTTGTCATCCTGCCTTACAATCGTCAAAACTATAGTACTCTCTCCGATCCTTTTTAGTCTGCATATAAGTTTTGTCCGAAGTCAAAGTATCTCTACTTTGACTAAACTTAAATAAAAATATATCAATATTCACAATGCCAAATTAATATTGTTAGATTCATTATGAAATATAGTTTCATAGTGTATATATTTGATATTGTAGATGTTGGTAGTTTTTAATATACATTTGGTCAACTTTGCAAAATTTGACTTGGCACAAATCTAATACGCGGAGTAAAAAGGACCGGGGGGAGTACTATAAGAACACCGGCCAAACACGCGGTAGTTTTGGTGAAACTGAGAAAAACAATGGTTTAAAGAAACTGAAGTATTTCTTGCCCTCACATCGGAATATTGTGGTTTCAATTACCATAGTTTTCTAAAAACTTTCTTGCGTCCCTATAAAAAATTGAGTGAATCAACAAGTTGAGCAAGAGAAAGTAAAACTTACGATTTCGTCCATGTCCGCGTGCAATGGTCACCTTGCCTCGAGCTGACTAACCAAGTAGCAATATTTGATGACGCTGATATGGATAGCATGTCAGTGATATGACAATGACCTCATGTTGCGTGGTTGAATGATGTACATGTCGTAGGGCGCAATGTGCGAAACTTTTCATGCACTTGCTCCCAGAAGGGCTCCCCTTTGCTCCTTCCTATGAAATCCGCAGATACGGCCAGTGACGCATCACACAACAACTCCTCCTCCATGGTCGAGTAGCTCACCAGTGAGAAATACGTACTCCCCCAAGCTTAGGCTTTTGGCCTAAGTTGGTCTATGGCCACGGCTGGCCTGGCGGATATCCAAAGTATAGTTGGGTCATACTGTGATGCAGCAGCTATTGCCTCATGAGCTGCCGCTTGGAGACGGGCCGTCTCCGTCCTCCTCTTATACTCGTCCGCCTCCTCCCTGGTTATAACATATCTCCCTTTTGCCTGAGAGTCAAAGAAAGCAGGAGCAGGGAGAGCGACGTGATAGGTGCGTCGTCTGTCAAAGATTAGTCGGTATGGAGGGACTGATCGTTCCTCTCAACAAACTGATGACGAACCATGGCCTCATAATCTAAATAAACAGGAGGCAACTCAATATCATACCCACGTATGGGTATATCAAGAAAATTAGCTAGACGGGTTGCATAAATTCCACCAAGAAATCTCCATTAAATCTATTATTATGCAACCTACGTGCAACAATGGCTCCCAAATTATAATGTTTATCTCTAATAAGCACTCCTGAGAACACTGAGGTCAGGGACACACATGTGACATGCTTCATCCTTACCATTTATGCACCTACCTATGAAGAGAGCAAAATAATGTATAGCAGGAAAATGAATGCTCCCTATGGTAGCTTGTGTTATCTCTTAGATTCCCCCACAGTTATACTAGCAAGAAAATCTCTAAATTCAGATTTGCGAGGTTCATTAGGACTACCCCATTGTGGAAGTTTGCAAGCAGTGTTAAAATCCTCTAAGTCCATAGTATAAGAATTTTCATAAAGATCAAACATGAGACAGTTTGAGAATTGCGTGATGATGAAAATTCAAACCTTCTCACAAAGGAATCAGTGAGATAGTGGTACTGGCGGCACTTATCTGCCTCGAAGCTCTCAAGATCAGCATTACAGCACATATGCGTTAAATTCTTCCTTGATTCCTGCTCGATCCATAAAGTCCTCTGAAGGCCATTCACAAGCCCGCACTTGAGCTTCCCTCGGTGGTTCTATCGTCGGCATCGCATTGCGAGCCTGGGGTCCTTGCTTCCTTGAAGGACCACCTTGGTACATTTTCCTAAACATATTTCTTCCTCTGAAAAATTTCTGAAATTTTTAGTAACTTCAAAATAAAAGTGAACCAAACTCAACAAAATATGATAGCAACTACTCCTACAAGTGCCTAGAGGCATATATCATGCATCAAAACTACTTTTGACCATATAAATTTGACATGCAAGCTCAAGAACAGGGTCACCTAAGCAGCAAAAATATGCAATGAATAAAGCACTAGAACAAAAACTAATTGGACCAATTGGAGGAGTCACATACCAAGGAACAATCCCCCAAAGCAGTTTTGTGAGAGGTGCTTTGAGCAAGGAGATCGAAAATGGCAGCAAAATGAGCTTGGACTCGGGTTTGAGCTGGTTAGGAGTGTGTGGGAGGAATAAGTGGTGGGGTAGCTAGAATGAGGGAGAGGGAGGCCATGGGCCCAAGGAGTAAATATTCATCATGAAGTCTATGTCGTGTGGAAATGTGTGGTAGCTGGAATAA
The DNA here is from genome assembly GCF_003073215.2 of Triticum urartu. Taxonomy (NCBI): domain Eukaryota; kingdom Viridiplantae; phylum Streptophyta; class Magnoliopsida; order Poales; family Poaceae; genus Triticum; species Triticum urartu. Next base: position 249,056,826 of record NC_053026.1, on the reverse strand, counting down.
GTGGAGGGGAGCACCGTGGGCCCAACGGGGCCATGAGAGGGCGCGCGCCAGGGGGTAGGGCGCGCCCTCCACCTCGTGGCCATGTGCTTGCTCCCCCTGCTGTGTTCTCAGTGCCAGATATTCTCAAATATTCCAGAAAAAATCATATTTAAATTTCAGGGCATTTGGAGAACTTTTATTTTCGGGGTATTTTTTATTGCATGGATAATTCAGAAAACAGACAGAAATTACTATTTTTGCTTTATTTAATATAAATAACAGAAAGTAAAAAGAGGGTACAGAGAGTTGTGTTTTCTAAATTCATCCATC
>NC_053026.1:248969633-249055517 GCF_003073215.2 Triticum urartu | reverse complement strand
GGAAAGCAAAATTGATCTATTTATTATATCTTCATTTTTCCTAAATTTGGGAAAGTCATATTATTCCCTCTCTCATATATTTTGACACCGGAAAATTTATTGAAGATAAAATAAATAAATCAAATGATCCTATTTTTCAAAATTCGAGAAAACTCTCAAATATGAAAATAACGAAATCTCCAACTCTCTCCGAGGGTCCTTGAGTTGCGTGAAATTTCTAGGATCAACCAAATGCAAGAAAATATGATATGCATATGATCTAGTGTATAACATTCCAAATTGAAAATTTGGGATGTTACAAACCTACCCCCCTTAAGATGAATCTCGCCCTCGAGATTCGGGTTGGCTAGAAAATAGGTGAGGGTGGTCTTTGAGCAAATCTTCTTCTCTCTCCCAGGTGGCTTCATCCTCTGAATGGTGGTTCCACTGAACTTTGCAAAACTTGATAACCTTGCTGCGAGTAACTCTGTTGGCATAATCGAGAATCTTGACTGGCTTCTCCTCATATGTTAGGTCATCCTTTAACTGAATCGCTTCTAATGGCATTGTATCTCTTAGCGGTACCTCTGCCATCTCGGCGTGACATCTCTTCAGCTGAGAAACATGGAATACATCATGAACTCCTGACAGTCCTTCTGGTAGTTCCAACTTATAAGCGACTTCTCCCATACGTTTCACGATCTTAAACGGTCCAACGAAACGCGGTGCTAACTTTCCCTTAACTCCAAAGCGCTTAACTCCTCGAAGTGGGGATACTCGAAGGTAAACTCTGTCTCCAGTTTCGTAAACTATCTCCTTGCGTTTAGAATCTGCATAGCTCTTCTGTCTGGACTGGGCTACCTTGAGCCTATCGCGAATCAACTTAACCTTCCGTTCTGACTCCTTAATCAAATCTGGTCCAAAGAATTGACGGTCTCCAACTTCGTTCCAGGACAACGGTGTCCTGCACCTCCTTCCGTATAAAGCTTCGAAAGGGGCCATCTTCAAACTGGTTTGGTAACTGTTGTTATAAGAAAATTGGTTTGGTAACGGTGTCCTGCACCTCCTTCCGTATGCGAAGTTTATCCATCAATGTTGACTGAATCTCCAATGCTGCTACATAGCCTCTCGGAACTATTTCCAAACATAGCTCACGAAGGTTTTCTGCTAACTCCTTTGGTATACTCCCCGTCATTATCGTATTGACATGGCTCTGACGGCTCAATGTGTCTGCTACTACATTAGCTTTTCCGGGATGGTAATGCAATCTCATGTCATAATCCTTGATGAGCTCCAACCATCTCCTTTGTCTGAGGTTCAACTCCTTCTGCGTGAAAATGTACTTCAAACTCTTATGATCCGTGTACATTTCCAATGAGGAAATGTCTCCACGTCTTCAATGCATGCACTACGGCTGCTAACTCCAAATCATGCGTGGCATAATTCAACTCATGAGGCTTCAGTTGTCGTGATGCATACGAAACAACTCTCCCTTCCTGCATAAGCACTGCTCCAAGTCCTCGACGTGAAGCGTCGCAATACACCTCATAATCCTTGGTCTGATCTGGCAAAATCAATACCGGTGAGGTAACCAATCGTTTCTTCAACTCCTGGAAACTAGCCTCACACTCCTCAGTCCATTTGAACTTAGTATCCTTCTTCAACAACTCCGTCATAGGCTTCGCAATCTTTGAGAAATTCTCAATGAATCTCCGGTAGTATCCTGCGAGTCCAAGAAAACTCCGGATCTCTCCAACTGTTGTTGGTGCTTCCCATTCGGTTATGGTCTCAACCTTTGTGGGGTCAACTGCTATACCTTCTCCGGATATAACGTGTCCGAGGAATCCAACTTCCTTCAACCAAAACTCACATTTGCTGAATTTGGCATATAACTGATGTTCCCTTAGTTTCTCCAAAACCAAACGCAAATGTTCCTTATGCTCCTCTTCATTCTTTGAATAAACTAGGATGTCATCAATGAACACTATGACGAACTTATCCAAAAACTCCATAAACACTTTGTTCATCAGGTTCATAAAATAGGCAGGTGCATTAGTCAATCCAAATGACATAACGGTATACTCATACAGTCCATATCTTGTGGTGAATGCTGTCTTAGGTATGTCCTGCTCTCGAATATTCAACTGATGGTACCCTGATCGCAAATCGATCTTGGAAAACACTTTAGCTCCTTGCAATCGATCAAACAGATCATTAATCATTGGCAGTGGGTACTTGTTCTTGATGGTTACTTCATTCAATCCCCGATAATCTACAACCATCCTTAATGATCCATCCTTCTTTTCCACTAGAAGTACAGGTGATCCCCAAGGTGAAGAACTTGGGCGAATGTAACCTTTATCCAATAACTCCTTAATCTAATTCTTAATTTCCACCAAATCCTTTGCTGGCATCCGATACGGTCGCTTCGATATTGGGCCTGTACCTGGCAATAACTCAATCAAAAACTCAATGTCTCTATCCGGTGGCATGCCTGGTAATTCCTCAGGAAATACATCAGGAAAATCCTTTACCACTGGTACTTCCTCCTGCACAACTCCTGATAAGCAATTCACTTGTGTCCTGTTTGGCACATGCCAGGATACATACTTGATCCTTCTTCCTTCTGGTGTGGTAAGCAAAATTGTCTTACTGGCGCAATCGATGTTTCCTCCATACATCGACAGCCAATCCATACCAAGAATCACATCCAGACCTTGGGATTCCAGAATAATTAAATCCGTTGGGAATACATGCCTTCCTATACTCAATGGTACTTGGAAACATCCTTGTCTGGCCATGTATTCTGCTCCTGGCGAGCTTACTAGCATAGGTGTTTTAAGGGCTTGGGTTGGAGGCATCTGAGGGTTTAGAAAAGACGAGAATTAAGAATAGAGGGGGTCTAAAGGGAAAACACTACCCATATGCACATGAGCAAAAGCACACAAAATCACTTCAATCAATCAAACAAGGGCTTACAAACGGTCTAACTATCGCAAAAGTGCTCGACTATAATGTGTTTACATGGGGGAATACTACTACTATCTGGTGGTCATCTAGAAATTTGAACCGGTGGAAGACTCCATGATATCTACTCCAGCTTCGTCTTCAAAGTCGGGTTCACTTGGATCCGAATCGGTGTCGTCGATGATGATGTAGTTGTCCGGACATGCGACGTACTCGTCGTCCTCCTGGGATGCTAACTTGCTCTTGAGTTCTTCAATCTCCTGCTTAAGATCGCAATTGTGCCTTGCTAGAGCTACGATCTCGTCCATGTAGTCCTTGCGTGTAGACTTTAGTTCTCCTTCTAGCTCGATGATCCTTTCCTTCGCATTCTTCAACTCTACCATATCATTGCACATCTGGTTCTCGTGGCGTCGAATGTGCTGGTTTAACTCCTGGATGAAAGATGCAATGGATCTATCCTTCTTGGTGCTGACTAACTCCCATTGTTCATCACGGCGTCCGCAAATCTGGTACACAGTGTCCTTGAGGTCTTCTTGATAAACTTCTCCAATGCGTCCTATGGTGATATGAGCTGCCATGCTCCTTCCTAGACTCCAGGTTGGTGCATTGAAAACACTATCTATGGGCTTCGTGATTGGCGCGAATGTTCTTCCCGGAACGTGAGCTTGAATCTTCCAGCGCTCCTCTTCAGGCAGAGTGGCGTTGAAGGTTCCCGTGAAGCTTGGTAATCCAATGTTCAGGTACTTGGTGACTTCCTTCAGGTGAAATCCAAATGGTGTGCCTTCATCCGGTTGAGTGTACTTAATCTTCGCGTGCGTCATCCTAATAGAGTAGAAAAGATGAGGAGTTAGAAAATGAGAAGAGAAGAGTGATCTATGGCTTTAACTTAGTGGTCGTGTCCTACAGTCAGCGTGTGCTCTGATGTAGCGACCTGACCCGAATGGATCACGTCTACTGTGCTACGGTGTCATCCCTGGATCAGTAATGCTGACACCACACAGTACATCGAGGTTTTATAGCAGAGTTGCAATCACACACTTATTACATCGATGGCTCAAAAAGAACTTATTACAATAAATATGAACTTAAGGCCCATATTTTAAAGATAACAGCGGAAGACTTGGAAGATAAATGGGTCCATCAACTCCAGCGGCATCACTGAGTATAGAACCACGACCTAAACGCACCTCAATCGTCATCTGAAAAGTCTGCAACATTAACGTTGCAGCCCGAAAACGGGTCAGCACATGGAATATGCTGGCAAAGTAACACATAGAGAGTAATGGAATGAAACAAGCTATTACTACATGCATATATGGCTGGTGGAAGCTCTATGGTTACAGGTTTTTGCGTAAAGCCAATTTTTCCCTACTGCAAAGGAATAAATTTTATTTACTATCATGGTGGGTTGTGAAACATTGAGAATGGTTGGACCGCATTCTCAATCCCAATTTAAAAGTAATTAAAACCCAAATACATAATTAGAAGTAACATGTTGAGATTTCACAATGATATTCAAGTACTAGATTACTCAAGTTGTCCATAACCGGGTAATCATGATTAGTTTGTTACTCTGCAGAGGTTTGCGCACTTTTCCCCACATGACTCGATCGCCTCCGTTTGGTTTCTCGCACTACATGGTGTTTGAGAAGACGGATGACCGAGACATAGTCTTTCAGAAGCACTAGCACCTTACATGTGGGGTAGACCGGTACACCTACATCCCCTACATCTGCTAGTCCACCCCGTAAGAGTTCGCACAACTTAGTCAACTATGCCAGAGCCCATAGTAGCATGTGGCTGCACACGGAAGTTTCTAGCATGAAAGATCTTATGATCCCTTTGAGCCTGGGTGGCGGTCCAGAAAAAAACAGGCAAGTCCTGATAGACATCAGGTGCCTCAGTCCACCCAGATGTGTGTTTAAGTTGCCACCTTAAATAAACCATTAAAATTATCATCTCACATCTGTCATGGATATCACTCACCCAATCCACGTCTACTAGCATAGCATGGCATAATAAGCAAACGTAGAAGTAACTCCCAAAGGTTTCATAATAATACAGGTAATAGGTACTACCTCATCTACTTCCCATCCCACAATTTAATTAGATCCTAATCATGCAATGTGTGAGGATTGATCTAATGCAATAAAACATGGGTTGTAGAAAAGGTATGATCAAAGTGTTACTTGCCTTGCTGATGATCCGCGAGTCCTAGGGTTTCGAAGTAACAAGCGGCGCAATTCGGGTAATCTATCGCAGACAAACAACAAGCATACAATAAGTACTCATCTAATGCACAGGTAAAACTCGAACAAGAGATCGAACCAGGTAGTTCAACTTAAGAACTCCGGTTGCAAAGAAAGAACGAAAAACAAACGGCGGAAGAAAACAACTCGGTTCTAGCAAGTTGAAACTAGGTCAAAATTTTACTGTAACAAAAGCTTGTTCAAGTTGATTAGACGGAACGGCGGTTTCGAGACGAAACTCCAGGCGCTTGAATCACCTGATTCCGATAAACGAGCGGAAAAATAGACTAGAAAGAAGATCGGATCTGAGATCGCGATCGCGGAATAAATCCGACGAAAAGAAAAAGAAGAACGGTTAAACGAACGGACATCGTTAACCTAGAAGAATCCGGTGATCACGTTCGTTAGGACGAACGGTCCGGCGAACGGTCGAAAGGCAACTAAATCGGAGAAGAAAACGAATCCGATCTAGGGTTCCGGAGAAGAAAAACCGATCGAAAAACCGATCTAGAAAACCGGAACGGTTTAGAGAAGAAAAGAATCGGAACGATTAGAAGAGAACGATCCGAGGAAAAGAATAGATGTAGCGCGGGGCTACCTTGGCGAGGTCTCCGGTGAACGGGGCTCCGGCGGCGTCGGCGTAGGGCGGCGGCGTGGGCAAGGTGCGGCGGCGGCGCGGGTGTGGGGCGGCGGCGGCAAGGTGCGGCGGCGGCGCGGGGTGTGGGGTGGCGGCGCGGGTGAGGCGGCGGCGGCGGCGAGGTGCGGCGGCGGCGCGGGGTGTGGGGTGGCGGCGCGGGTGAGGCGGCGCGGCGGCGGTGACGCAGGGCGCGGTGTGATGCGGCGCGGCGGCGGTGCAAGGCGCGGTGTGGAGGAGAGCTTTGATTTGATGTGTTTAGAGGGGGGGGTGCTTGGGTATTTATATTGGGGAGGGGAGGGGTTTACTTGGGGTAGAGGACAAGGAATTAGAATAGGAGTAGGAAAGATCTAGAAAATAAACGGAGTAGGACTAAAGAAAACGAAATAAGGAAAAGGGGACAAGGGGGCGGCCTAGAATCCTAAAAGGATTCGGTCCTAGCAAGAGGCGGCGGCGGCCGACCGGCTCCTGGCTCGGCGCCTGGCGCCTGGGAGCGCGGCGGTGGGTGGCTTGGCTTGGGCCTTTGGCCCAAGGCGCTGCTCAATTTTTTTTTAAATAGTTTCCTCGCGCAGAAAAAAAACAAAAAGGGATCTAAACGAACTCCGAAAAATCTAAAGTAAATTTTCCCCGACTCCTAAAAATGAGCCAAACAAAATGAACTTTTCTCCGGACCTAAAATGCAATTTTTCGAAAACGCGCATTTTTCCCTATCCAAATAAAATGCAAATAAACACGGGAAAGCAAAATTGATCTATTTATTATATCTTCATTTTTCCTAAATTTGGGAAAGTCATATTATTCCCTCTCTCATATATTTTGACACCGGAAAATTTATTGAAGATAAAATAAATAAATCAAATGATCCTATTTTTCAAAATTCGAGAAAACTCTCAAATATGAAAATAACGAAATCTCCAACTCTCTCCGAGGGTCCTTGAGTTGCGTGAAATTTCTAGGATCAACCAAATGCAAGAAAATATGATATGCATATGATCTAGTGTATAACATTCCAAATTGAAAATTTGGGATGTTTCAGGGTTAATGAACACCGGATTAAAACTGATCATGTACTGACAACTTGTAGTTGAAAGCCAAGCCGGGTCAAGGACGCCGGTTTATCAGAAGATATTATGAACCTCAACAAAGGCGAAAAAACGTGGCAAATAGAACTCAAAAAAGAACATGCGAGGCTTTTTACGAGCTGCCAGGCTCCAAATCGAGGCTTTTCATGGGCTGCCAGGCCACTAAATTAACCATTTCACAAAGCCTCTTAAGATGGACCTCAATCTTTAACCAATCATGTTTTAACTTTGACAAGTTCAGGGTCTATGAGATTGACTGTCAAACGTTCGTGGGTCGTACCAGGTTTACCTGGGCGGAGTGACTTACTTAAAGAAGGCAGGTTAATCCGGGGTTTTAGGTGCGAACACCAGGCTTCCAAGCCGGGCTTGATAGCCTATTACAAGGGTGCAGACTCTTACTCCGATGCGAAGCAAAGAGCCCCCAAGTAACTTCCCTAGTGGCCTTACACCGATCAAGAGGTGCAGCTATGGTTCGAATACGACCAAGCCCCCAAGTGATTTCCCTGGTGGCCTTACACCGATCAAGAGGTGTGACTATGGTTCGAACATAGCCCCCAAGTGATATTATGAGTTGTGCTCAAGGGATACCCATGTTTGAGCTGTGCTGTGCAACAGACTCTTTTTGGCCCCTTATGATAATATTGGCTTGATAGCCGGATTACTGAAGTAACCAGAGCTGTGCTCATGACAATATTGGCTTGATAGCCGGATAAATATGTAATCAGAACTCCGCTTTATAAACAGAAGCCCCCATGTGATCAATAATATGATAAGCCAATAAGGCGGGATAACCCATGTTTGAACCGCGTCATGGCAACAGGTCCTCTTCGGCAACCTTTAACTTTTTGCAAGAGATAAATTCTTCTTGAACCGGGAGTTTGAACCGGATATAGAGAGCTTCAAAGCTGTGTGGGAGACATCCTTCCCTTGAACCGGATTTTAAATCGGAATCTTCATTTTCAGCCGGAAATTTTCGGACGGCCTTTAAACTTGAACTTGCAAGAAATTAATTCTTTTTGAACCGGAAATTCTTAAACCGGATTTGAGAGCTTCAGTGAGACTCACTTCCCTTGAGCCGGATTTTAAACCGGAATCCTTTCGGATGACCCAGAACTTCTTCATTGAGCCGGAATTTTGTAATTGTCATATACTTTCTAAGCCAGAAGTTTTCTGACGGTCTTTAAATTTTCATCAATATAACAGTAGCCTCCGGGACCGGGTTATCTTTCCCTCCATCATCCCGGGGTTCTTAAATTTGCTGAAACTGGCAAGATTTGCTGAGTCATGTCATCGTAGCCCCCGAGTCTCAAGTTGACTCGAGGAGTTGGCTTGAGATTCTCCATATTTGACTGTGATATAAACCGGTATAAGTTGTATATCATTGGTGTTGATAGCACGATGTGAACCCGCAGAAGGTTGAGGTGACTGCGGCGGGTTATAAATGATCTCGTATGAGCCATGTCAGCAACTCGGCCAATGGTTCCTTCCAACTGGCTATTTGAAGTTAACAAACTGCAGTGGCGGCGACTTGTGCGCCTGCTCATTGAGCCATCTAGTGCAAATGGCGGTTGATGATAATTTGCCTCCAATTTGAAAGAAAACCGGGTTACTCGAGCAGTGACTGGCTTTATACTCAATAAACAGCTCATGCAAACAGATGTGTCCTGATGTGTTGATGTAGACCAGGCCTCGGGAGACGGACGACAAAGACGACTACGGCTTCAGAGGCGGCACAGACACATGAATCAGCCACGGCGTGGTAAACCGGCGTGGACGGGCGAATTAGCCACATCATATTGATGTAAACCGGTCTACAGAATGGCGGCTTGCACATATATTCATCGATCTTGATGGCATGGTAAGATACTAGCGATTTATAATGGTGGCGCGAGTTATACATCCATGACACAACCATAGCTTTTGCAGTGAATAATTGTCCTGCATAAACAATATTGCAGACCAAGGCAAAGATAAACTGATATTTGACAAAAAATAACATGTACTAATAAAATATATTTTAGATGGACATCACCTGATGTGTGTAGGCTAAAAAATAATCCTCCATGATGTTGATGATCACTAGGTGAAACTGAAATCCCTCACGGGTGAATCGGCCGCGGGAGCATACAGATGAATCGGCCGCGGCGTTTATAAGCCGGTGCGGACGAGCAAATTGTCCTCCTCATTGTAAGCCGATGCAGACGCGTGAACCGGTCGCGAGGGCGGGCGAGCCATCCGTGACGCTGTAATGCGGCGCGGATGGGCGAGTCGGCCGGCGCGTTGATGTAAACCGAACCATGACACGCGTGTCTGTGAAGCCGTGCGGCACAGCCGAACATGCATCCGTGGTATACCTCCACCCTCCCCTTTTTTTAATAGTTGCCCTGCGTAAAAATATTACAGACCAGAATAATTGTTGTCAGATGAATTAGCATGTACTGATAAAATACATACGAAAAATAACACCTGGTATTTTTTGCCGGATGTTGATGTTGGATAATGCACAATGCTGCTTTTGTTTTTGACAGAAGAGTTGATTGTCTCTGTGTCTTCTAGTGCCTGAGGTCTCCACATAACCCAGCCGGAACTTTTTGAACCGGAATTTCTGGAACCAGAACTTCTTGATAATTCGGCTGGAACTTTTGATAATCCGGAACTTTTGAACTGGTACCTCTTGATAATCCGGTCGAAACATTTGATAATCCGGACCCTTTGAACGGGAACCTCTTAATAATCCGGTCGGAACTTTTGATAATCCAAATAAAAACTCTTTATCGACTCGGACGGAACCTTTCGGCGATTCGGCTGGAACCCTTTGTCGATTCGGACAGAACTTTTCGTCGAGGCAATCGGAACCTTTTGATGATTCAAATGGAACCTTATGTCGAAGTGCTCGGAACTTTTCAATCATCCGGCTAGAACCTTCCAACGAGCCGGCGGAACTTTTGGTTTATTCAGACGGAACCTTATGTCGAAGTGCTCGGAACTTTTCAATAATCCGGCTAGAACCTTCTGACAAGCCGGCGGAACCTTTTGGTGATTCAGACGGAACCTTTTCTCGAGCCGGTCGGAACTCTTTTGCGAACCGGCCGGAACTCTTCAATGAGCTGGGCGGAAATTCTCGATCCATGGGATAACGCCCTCCAAGAACTCAACACCACCGTGCGCGAGCCCTATGGTGGGCGCCAACTGTCGTGGAATTGTCACGGCATATGTCCTTAGTGTAGGACTTAATCGCAAGGCCGACGCATCTATGTGGTAGCTTGAAAGGGGTTGAGCGAAATCGAGAGACGCAACACAAGACAAGGGTTTAGACAGCTTCGGGCCCCGGTAAACATCATCCGGTAATAGCCCTACATGCTGTTTGTGGCTAGATCTCATTATGCTTATGAGAGAGTCGCTGCATAAGCCGGCTCCCCCTTTGTTTCTAGCCCTAGAGATTGTTTCTTGTCCCTCTTTGGGGGGCCCTGCCCCTCCTTATATAAGTTAGAGGGGCGGGTTACATGTGGAGTCCTATTAGGACTAGGACTAATCTACCTTCTAATACAAACCAGATACAAGTCCTGGTCTTAACTCCTTGTAAGATAAATGTTCCTCACGCCTTTCCTCGTAAACTGGCCCACCATAACATGAGCCGGCCTTCTGGGCCTTGGGCCTTGTCATCCATCTGAAACACGCGCCGGGTCACCAATGAGTCTTCAGGCTCATGAATCGTCATACCAGTGAACAGCCAGACACGTAAGTCGCCAATCCTCTGGCGGGTTACCAATGAAACGCCAAGTCCGGCCGGGTTATACTTTGGGCCGCTTTACGTCGCGGGGTATATCCCCGACAAGCAGCATGTCGTCGGGGAGGCTGCTGATGAAGTCCAGGCTCGTCGGATGTGGTTTTGGCTCGAGCCGCCTCTGCTTGTTGGCTGCCTCGCCGTCCATCTCAACCGGCGTGACGCCGGTGTACACGTGTGCTGGTGTGTGTTGTGTGCTGAGTGTGCGCGAGTGCGTCCTTCTGTGCATGCCGCCGCGCAGTGGTGAATTGTGCGTGAGTGTGTCCTTCATGCGGAAGAAGTGTGTCCTCAATGCGCCCTCAATTTACTAGCGTGCGGGTGCTACCCCGAGTGGTTTCAACTTTTTTTACTTCACCGCGTGTCAGATGGGCCTCTAGTTTACTTATTTTCACCCACTGCCACATGGGCCAACACACGAAGATACAGAATATGAGCTGACAAGGCAGCATGTGGACTGGTTGACCGGTCAACTAAACAATATACGAAGCTATACGCTGACACAGTGAGCGTATAATCCGTCGGTATAGAGTGTTCGAGTGAGAGGGGAGGCCTGTGAGAGATAGCAGAGAGAGAGAAAGAGCTACTCCCTCTGTTCGATAATGTAGTTCCAACATTTTTTTAAAAGTCAAACTTTTGAAACTTTGACCAAGTTTATAAAGAAATTACTTATATCTACAATACCAAAGATAAATGATAGTATGAAGTAAGTACATATTGTGATGAATCTAATGATCGTTCCAAATGTAAATGTTTTTCTCCACATATACCTGGTCAAACTTTTCTGAGGTTTGACTTTTCGAAACATCCATATGCTTATGGACGTGAGAGTCCCTAACTAGAGAGAGAGAGTGAAATAGAAAGAGTGAGTGAAAAAGTGTGTGTGCGTGTGTGAAAGAGACATGGACAACACTCGATAAAAGTCGAGAAAAAATGTGTGTGTCTTATGCAAACATATCACACATGCATCTTCGACAACGGAAGCAAGGTGAGGAGATAGTGTGTGGTTGTTTGCAACTGAGAGAGCAAGACCCCTAGCACTTGGCCAGGAGGGGTCTGACAAACAAGGGAGAGAGGTCGAGAGAGACGTACCGAGAAAATGCAGACATGGGGAGGAGAGAGTGTATGTTTGTCATAGAGAGATCCCCCGGAGATCGTGATGGGACTACATGGGTGGGATATCGAGTGACAAGGCGTGTGCGCGATAGAAGATACCCTAAGAGATATCGAGATATGATAGAGGCTAAGGTGTCCCGATGTTTCGATGAGATGGTGGCTATCGTTTTCTGTGGGAGTCGACCTTGACGATCCGACTACGAACGTGCGAGACGTCGGGACACCTTAGCCTCTATCAAGTGGTATCAGTTTTCAGGTTGCTCGGTGAGAATTTCCAATTTTCCTAGATTAGATTTATTTTCTTACCTATTGTCCAAGAAAAAGCCACAAAAAAGAGTTAGATCTATTCATCCTTGGTCCAAGCCAGTCTGAGCCTTTGCAATTTTCTTTTCATTGCTTGCATAGTTGAATTATCGGTTGCATCATCGTGTCGAGTTGCTGGTCTTAGTGTCTAGTTTGTTTAGAGTTTCGAGTTCTGTTCACATTAGTCACGCCACTGCTGCATCATTATCTCTTCCGCTGTCCACCACCCATCCATCAATTTTCACCACGTGCTACCCACCATTCATTGTCATAATAATAGTTGAGATCGTTCACATCTTCGCTTGATCCAATCTGCGTCTTATCTAGTTTGTTTTGGAAAGAGGGAGAGAAAAAGAGAGAAAAAAATAGAAAAAAAAGAGAAAAAAAGTCAGAAAAAAATCAAAAAAATCAAAAAAATCGGCACAAACTTTTTCAGAGGAAAGTTGGAGACAAAGTTGTTGATATATCCTGCTTGGCTGTTGTTTCACATCATTATCTTTACTGCCGTTGTGATCTTCACTTATATCTTGCTGTCCAGAGCTACTTAGTATCCTTCATTGATGCTAGTTGTGCTACGACGTGACCTCATTAGTGTTCTAGGCTCGCGTCTCTAGTTCGGTCTAGCCTAGGATCAGCACAGTACCGTCGTTGAGCGTTTATTCAACTTTGCATCTCTGAATTGATTATTGCTAATCTTTTGCTACCATATATAGCCAACCCAGCTCCACATATTTCTACACTGTGTATACGTACGTTCCCTTGGCAATCGCTTTACACAATCTTCAGAGTTATTTGACACCGTTGGTTGCCGGTCACCACCTGTTGCTTGGTAAGAACTTGTAAGATATTGATATTTGCTTTACTGTGAGCGCTTTACCACCACACCCTAGTAGTTCATAGGAACATTATTCTTGAATTTTGTTTCTTGTTTCTACTAATCATGACAGGTTCCGAAGATAGAAGTTCTTGGACGACGGACACATCTTCACCATCACGAGAGTTGGGACAACACACACAAGCACATGGTCAGGTTATCTTTTTACCGTCATTTGAGGGTAGATTTAATCCTACTACATATCTAGCTTGGGAGCTTGAAGTAGAACAAGTTTTTAGTCACCATGACTTTTCTGAACTTGAGTGAGTGCGAGCAGCCACTAGAGCATTTACTGATTTTGCTTCTGTTTGGTGGAGTGTACATTGTAAGAAAAACATTGATAACCAACCCACAACTTGGAAAGTTTTGAAAGCTGTAATGAGACAACAATTTTTCCCTCCTTATTATCGTCGTGAATTGCTTCGCAAATTTGAATAATTTAAACAAGGCAACAACACTGTTCATGCTTACTACCAAGAGTTCAAATCTTATATGCATCATTGTGACATAGAAGAATCTGAGAATGATACAATGAATAGATTTTTTGGTGGTTTGAACCATGATATTCAGGCAAAACTTGATAGAGGCGAGGGTGTCCCGATCTTTCGATGAGATGATAACTATCGATTTGGTGGAGACGACTTTGACGATCCGACTACAAACGTGCACGACGTTGCGCCTTAGCAATCGCTAAACCAATCTCCTGAGGTTACTGACGATGCCGGAAGCACGGTCAGCCTGACCACGAAGGTCTATTCCTGCAAGCAATCGAAGAACGAGCAAGAATATGATAAAGCAATCTGAATATTGCAAATATATATGACGTATTGATAATGGTGGGGATCCGTAAGCGGTCTTGGTCTGGTCGTTGGACACAAACGAAGTACACGAAGTTGCAATGGCTAACTTTTAACTAAACAAATCCCAAGGAAAAAGCTACTAGATGGATCTACTTATATAGGAGCAAGGGGTGGTGGCCAAGGAGGTGGGAGGACGTCCCAAGGAAGCCTAAAACTAACCCTAGGTCGTACAAGGCTCATGGGCCCAAGTGGAGGTGATGCAACACCTTTGGGCTTGTAGTTTGACTCGGATTCTGCTGCAAGGTCAGATTGTTTCGTCCGTAACTCAACGCTCCAGACGAATTTGAAGGTGAATCCAATTGGGTTGTAAAGAGCACGAAATCTAGTTTCCATAAAAAAAGAATCACCCAATTCGGAGTCCGTATGAAAAAGTTGTTGGCGTTTTGAGTCAGGTATGTCTGTGCAGTCCGAATCTGAATCCAGAACGTGAAAGACTTGGACTCTATCTTCTCTTGGCCCAAAAGTGACGTGAGAGGACTTTTTGAACACAACATAAACTTCTGCTTTTCCCTTATCTTCATATGTGGATTGTACAAATGTCCCATACACCTGCAATTAGACAAAACACAAAAGTGTGTGAAGTATTTTTGTTCTGGATAACATAAATAGATTATTGAATAGTTTGCATTAGAAATCACCTGACAAATATGCATGTATGCAATATTTTTGGTCGTATCCAAGGTAGTCATGTTCTCATCAAGATAGACGTATGGATGGAAGGAGACAATACGTGTGTTCCTGATGGCTAGTGAGAGATAATCATACTTAGGGGGGGTGCTTGCGCCTATGATGGAGTGAGGGATTATGGTACTTATTAGGGGGGTTCGTGTCACATAGAGAGAGAACAAGGGCGGAGTTTTGGATGGGTCTATATGCATAGCGCGAGCGAGACATGTGTATGTGTAAACCATGGAGATATAAAGTTTGAGAGGGATTGAGGAGCCCCGATAAGGCTGAGTGGTGCGTCACATAGCTGAGAGGGGGAAAGAGATAATCCATCTGCTCGATAATGCAGTGCATGTAAATTTTTTAGAAGTCAAACTTTGGAAACTTTGATCAGGTTTACGCAAATGTTATTTATATCTACAATACCAACGATACATCATAGAAACTACATCTCATGGTGAATCTAATGGTATATGTTTGTCGTTCTAGATGTAATTGTTTTTCTCCACATACATGGTCAAACTTTGTGATGTTTGACTTTTCAATAAATCAATATGCTATGGACCGAGAAGAGTGCCTAAGTCGAGAGAGATCAAGTGCGTGTGAAGGAGAATGAGTAAGTGTGCAAAAAGAGTATGTGTGTGAAAGAGAAAGTGACAACAAACGATAAATTAGAGAGAGAGTGTGTTTTTTTGTTTCTTAGGCGAACATCTCACGCATGCATCTCCGAGATAGAAAAGCGAGGCGAGGAGATACACGAAGATAGCTAGTATGTGATTGTTTGCGACGGAGAGAGACACCCCTATAGCACATGTCCAATAGAGGTCTGGCCAACAAGGACCAAAGGTCGAGACGGACACATTGAGAACATGGATGCATGGGGAGGGCGAGAGGGTGTGTTTGTGATAGAGAGATCCCCTCGAGATCGTGAGGGGACTATATGGGTGGGAGATCGAGGGAGGTGCGTGCGCGATAGAGAGATGCCCCGAGAGAAATCGAGATAGACCATGCACATCTTTGTGATGGAGACTAAGATTAGCTAGTCATATACATATACGGGGAGACTGCGTGTGCCTACAATTGAGTGAGAGACAATCATACTTGGCTAGCTAGGCATGAGATTGTGTGTGTGTGCGTGTGAGATGGAGAGAGAACGAGGGAGAGAGATAGAGTTTTAGATGGGCCTATCGAGTGCGAGTGAGATATGCATGTGTATGTCTGACCCAGGTAGATGGAGATTTGAGAGAGTGAGGGAGAGCTCCAAGACGACAGAGTGGTGCGTGAGAGAGTTACGGGCAATATGCCAAGGAATTTGTGTGCGTACGATGAGTGCACCCAAGATATCTAGCTTGGACTAGAGAATCATACGTAGTGTGCAAGAGAGACCTATAGATGGAGTATATATGCATGCGAACTAAAAAGACCACCCCCCGCACACACACACAAAGAGAGATAGATAGATAGATAGATAGATAGATAGAGAGAGAGATGGAGAGAAAGTGAGAGGGACCAACAAGGTTTGTGTGTTGGATGCGTGCGACAGAATTGAAGATTGTCGACGAGAGAGGGAGAGAGAGAGAGAGAGAGAGCAGGAGTCCAGGAGAGGGGGAGGTCGTGTTTTATGCATCAAAGACTGATATAAACCATGTTTCGATATAAACTTGCATTCAAATATTTAAATTGGATAACATGTTGTCTACAATCCGCACATGAATGGTTATATGCGTATATCAAACAAGTTCATTAATTTGACTTTCAACATGTTCATGGAGTACTATAATATTGTACAACATGCTACTCGATTGAGGTGTTCAATTTTGGATTTAGTTCACTATTTTGACCTCGTGAACGAGCTATTTCATTGAATCGAGATATTTCATTTTGGGTTTGATTCCCGTTTTTGAGTGGGTCAACTATTTGTCAAATAGTAAATCGCTAGCAACGAGCATGTAAAAACACATTACTCCCGAGCATCATCTCTCCATCTAAAAAAGAAGTGGGAAGCTAATATTTCAAAATCTGATTTGAATCGACTTGGTAAGGTAGACGTGGATACTCGTTCTCCCAAAATTTGAATGAACCGTTAAACATCCTCTGCTCGGTGGAATTCTCCTGAGCAAACAAATGGGAGACGTGAAATTACTGTCCTATGTAGGACACGCATCAATTGGCCCATTGTACATCGAGGGTAGGTTCGTAACTTCATCCAAGCGCGCCTTCTCCTCGGCCGAAATGACATGTGCCGAATAATTCATAAACCATGGTCGGCAAAGCACGCTCTCCTCGCCCGAAATAGCTCGCGCCCACTATTTAAAAACACGCTCTCCTTGCCCGAAATCACTCGCGCCCACTATATTTCAAAACACGCCCTCCTCGCCCGAAATTGCTCCCGCTCACTATTTGGGGAGAAGCAAAGTTACTCTACTATCCCCGACCCTCAGTACACAGACCCAAGCCGAGAAGCCTAAAGTCAGGGGTAGAACTCTAACTCCCCCTCACATTTCAGACAAATGCATCCGTAAAACATGGTTCCACTCCCCTCCCAATCCCCCCACCCCATTCATACCTCGTGGGCACCAAATCACCTTCTCCCCGGAAGCTCCCTTCTCCCGAGCCGCGAAACCTCAGCCCCTCCTCCATGGCACCCCCACCGCACCAATTTCATAGCCGCCCTCCTCCCTAATGCCAGAGACATTGTCCATTTGCTGTCATGCACTAGGCCGTGTGCCTCTTACTCCGTGCTGCTAGAGCTGCCTCGACGACGACTGCGTGAACCGTATCGAAGCCGATTCACCCCCGCCGTTGTTCACGGTGCCGGGGCGGCTCCAACTTCGGATCCGTCCAAAGTCCCGGGGCTGCTTCCCTATAGCTGTCGACCGTCGCGACATCGCTGTTTACCTACCGCCGGTCGCCACAGCAACCGCGCCGACCTCACCGACTCGGCAACTGGACCTGCCTACTTCACCATGCCTCCAGATAGGCCACACCCTCATCTGAAATCACTTTATTTAGGCGTCAGTTGTCTGAATTTTTCTTCTGGGCCAATTGATTCCCAATGGGAAGGAGCACCCCTCGAGGCGGCGGAGCTCCTAGGCAGCCGGTTGGCTGGTGTCTAACGTAAGGGTGCGGGGCCGCAAGTTCGCCGCAGAAGCAGCGCTTAGATGTCTATCTTAGAGTAGCGTGGGTTGAAGGTATTGCCGCCGTTGGATCTGGATGACGGGGAGTCTTTGTGGATTGGCCCGGGGGCGGCGCAACCACGGCAGTGCGGTGCGGCGGGAAGCGGGGTTTTGGCCGGGGCCACGGACGGCGGAGGAAGGCTGCTCTGCCGTTGGTCTCTGGCTCTTCGGGGAAGATTCCTAATAGTGTCAGCCGGGAGGCACAAGACGGCCATCAAGCCATCCGGCGTAGATCGGACAGTACAAAAATAAAAAAAAAATCATGTGACCCCAATTTAGTCTTCAGTCAACAGACGTGTGACCACTCTCGTACCTTGCTGTTGATCTCTTAGTGTATTTCTTCAGATCAAAGAGATGTGTCGTTCTTAACATTATGCGTTATCTACATCTTCAGCCACACCATCTTCCGACTCACCGCAACTGCTCCAACAAGGGAAGCATACACCAGAAGTGAGCTATAGTCCCCACTCAACAATTCCCTGCATCGAATGCGCGTGCCCGACATGGACAACCACAACAACTGCAGGGCCATCGACAAGTCAGCACATGATGCTCACTCCTATGGATGGCGGCCAAATAGGTTGCACCCTCATCTTACTTGTGTGCAAAATTTATGGCTTTGTTATTCATCTAAGCATGGAAAATAGATTATCACATTTCACTGTATATTCATGCTGATCTCTTACGGGTCTTGTTCAGGAGTTAACCCTGTTCCATAGTTCAGCTAAGATAGTTGTTCTTTAGGTAATGCTGTTCCATAGTTATCATCCATCAGCCAATGCTATCCCACAGGCTGGTGATTATAGTATTATACCACTTCTAGTATTACCTATGTTGTTCTTTAATACTTTTGTGTGCCATCTAGTTAATCTCGAGTACAAACGATACATATTCTATAGCTTTCATCTGTGTTCTCCCTTTAGTTTTTGAGACCTGTTGCTGCTAGTTAACCCCAGTCCTACTATTTATATCGTCTCCTACAAGCACTCATTACATAAATCTAACTACTAGTTGTCTTCCATGCATGTCAGATATAATTGCACACACTGATATATCCACAAGAACCTCACGGAGCAATGTAAAGGCCAATAAACTTGATGTCAATGATACGCAATATGATGGAACATGTAAAGGCAGTTCTTCAGAAGACTTGCAGAAAGATGTTGAATCCTCTTCACCCCACAAGGTCCTTCCTCTAACTTGGCCCGTGATATGGGTACAACATGCATATAATGTCCTGGAGTGTATCTACTTTGTTGCAATGCCATGTGCTTAGCATGCTGATCATGCATGTAAATATGTCATGCCTTCCTATTTTTCAGTACCTATTCCATTCATGATAACATGTTTTCAAATTCAAGTACTGTCATTCTACTCTATCGCAATGCCATCTACCTAATTTGGACATCATGCTTCCGAATATCTTATGCATTGTTATTCATCAGTATGTACTTCATCTCTCTACCATACCATGTTTTTTACATTGAAGTGTTGTTCTAGTACTCTGTTGCAATGCCATCTTAGTTCCTCAATCATACACGTGTATGTTGCCTTAGTTTTTTCTGTACGTATTCCGTTAACATACAGTTTTACATTCAACTAGTGTTTTTTTACTGTGTTGTCCTATCGTATCCCTAGCTCTTACACCATACTCCCTCCGTCCGGATTACATGTTGTCGAAATGGATAAAAAAGGATGTATCTAGAACTGAAATACGCCTAGACCCATCCATTTATTTCCGGATGGAGGGAATACATGTCAATATGTCATGCCTTTCTATTCTTCAGTACCTATTCCATCTCTCTACTGTAGGATGTTTTATAATTGAAGCACCATTCTTCTATACAAGGCATGCAAGGGGAAGACGACTATGTTAGAATTTGAAGGGTTACAAACCAGGTCTTTGCAAAAGATCCAAACGCCAGGAGATAATAAACCAACTCTAGTTTTTATAGATACTTCTCCAGCACAGAGAAACCCAACTCCGACTGATAATAAGCAGATTCCAGTGGCCAAAGAACTAGTCCGCTCTAGTCCAGCAAAAATATGTCAACTCCATTCTAAGAAGTGTGTGCGTATCCTTGCATCATGAAATTTTATAGCATGCTGATCATATTTTCTACATGTTTCTTACCCATCTCTCTTTTAGAAAATAAGCTTAACAGATAGAAGAATTTCTGCACTGGTATCGTCTGTGAGGAAAGATTCTTGCGGGAATTCTCTATGCTCCAATGCATATGTAAGTACCTATTGTATATCACTATATTTTTACATCAGCATGTATTTTGTTAATCGGCATGAATCCAACCTTTATCTGATCTAAATTTAGTTGTAGCAAAATGTATGATTAAAGGCCACAATGTTGATTTTTGTAAGGAAAACTGCCTGGTAGTTTTGCATCCTGAGCTGCATGAGTGTACTATCTCATATCAGTGGGTTTGATCACTTTGGTTCTGCAGTGGGTTTTCGGTGTTTTTTTACTGTGTTGTCCTGTCATATCCCTAGCTCTTACATCATACTCCCTCCGTTCGGATTACATGCCACAGAAATGGATAAAACTGGATGTATCTAGAACTGCAATACGCCTAGACCCATCCATTTATTTCCGGATGGAGGGAATACATGTCAATATGTTATGCCTTTCTATTCTTCAGTACCTATTCCATTTCTGCTGTAGCATGTTCTATAATTGAAGCACCATTCTTCTATATATGGCATGCAAGGGGAAGACGGCTATGTTAGAATCTGAAGGGTTACAAAACAGGTCTTTGCAAATCCAAATGCCAGGAGATAATAAACCAACTCCATTTTTCATAGATACTGCTCCAGCACCGAGAAACCCAACTCCCACTAATAATAAGCAGATTCCAGTGGCCAAAGAACTAGTCCGCTCCAGTCCAGCAAAAGAATGTCAACTCCATTCTAAGAAGCGTGTGCGTATCCTCGCATCATGAAATTTTATAGCATTCTGATCATATTTTCTACATGTTTCTTACCCATCTCTCTTTTAGAAAATAAGATTAAAAGATAGAAGACTTCCTTCATTGGGATTGTATTCGAGGAAAATATCTTGTGGGAATTCTCTGTGCTGCAATGCTGATGTAAGTACCTGTTGTATATCGCTATGTTTTTACATCAGCATGTATTTTGTTAATCAGCGTGAATCCAACCTTTATCTGATCTAAAATTAGTTGTAGAAAAATGTTAAAGGCGCCAATGTTGATTTTTGAAAAGAAAACTGCCTGGTAGTTTTGCATACTGAGCTGCATGAGTGTACTATCTCATATCATGCACATTACTGAATTGTAGTGCTGCTCTGGTTGCCCATTCATTCATTGTGTCAATGTTGCTTTCGTATTACCTTACCTGGCTGATGATAGCTGTGCCATATTGTGTTAATTTGGTGTTGGCTAGTTGCCCAACCATTCGTTGTGCCAATGTTGCTTTCCTATTATCTGGCTTGGCCAATGATAGCAATGCGAGTGTCTTAATTTGGTGCAGGCTACTGAAGATAAGAAGACAAAGTCTGAAAACAACAAGGCAACCCCATTGTTTCTTTCCAATAAATCTAGGCCAGGTAATATGGCAATAACTCATGATTAATCTGTTTGGTTCCCCTCCTAATTTATGTTATGATGCAGTGGTCGAGACACTCTCCACTATCAATAATACAAGCCTGCCAAAATCGCCATCTGAATCTGTTTAGTATCCTCTATCTCGAATGCAACGAAAAAATGTATGTTTGTGAACCAATTAATGGATGAAGGAATGATGGAAATGGTGGAGGAATCAGAGGTGCAGAGTCATGCGATGCAACAACTGGTCAATGTTTTCAGAGACAGTGTAGCAAAGCAGCAAGAACTTGCCCCACATGCTTATGGGCGTCATCCATGCTGAGGTTGCAGATTGTGACATTGTAGATCGTTATGTTCTGTTCATTTATTTGCACTGGCATCAATCTTTGATTGCCTAGTGGATGTAATTTCCTGTAATATATGCTGGATGTGCAACGTTTTTCCCTATATGTCGTACCTTTGCTTGATCGGTTTTGGTCCTGTGCATAATTGCTCGTCGTAATGGGCTCAAATTATCCAATTTGGCCTAAAGACATGTACGAACTTTAGTGGTCCCATTAAGTTAATGGGCTGTTACCAGGCCGAAAGCTAATGGTCGGCCCTCTTAACTCCCGGGTCGTTAACAGTCTGACATCGAAGCGGGCAACAGGTGGGCCCAATTGATTTCACGGGCCGTTAACAGGCCATTACTAAGTTCGGGCTACATATGCCCCAACTATACTGTGGGCCTTTAGCAGGCCGAAAGAGACAGTGGGCTTGTACTGGACCATGAAGAGCATGGGCCGCTAAGAGGCTGAAAGTCAGGTCGTATTGTAAATGGCCCAACTGTGTTGTGGGCCTTTAGTAGGCCAAAAGAGAAACCGGGCTGGTATTGGACCATGAAGGGCATGGGCCGTTGAGGGAGTCCTGGATTAGGGGGTCTCCGGACAGCCGGACTATCTCCATTGGCCGGACTGTTAGACTATGAAGATACAAGATTGAAGACTTCATCTCGTGTCCGGATGGGACTCTACTTGGCGTGGAAGGCAAGCTAGGCAATACGGATATGGATATCTCCTCCTTTGTAACCGACCTTGTGTAACCCTAACCCTCTCCGGTGTCTATATAAACCGGAGGGTTTTAGTCCGTAGGACAACAACCATAACATACAATCATACCATAGGCTAGCTTCTAGGGTTTAGCCTCTCTGATCTTGTGGTAGATGTACTCTTGTACTACCCATATCATCAATATTAATCAAGCAGGACGTAGGGTTTTACCTCCATCATGAGGGCTCGAACCTGGGTAAAACATCGTGTCCCCTGCCTCTTGTTACCATCCGGCCTAGACGCACAGTTCGGGACCCCCTACCCGAGATCCGCCGGTTTTGACACCGACAGCCGTTAAAAGGCCAAAACTCAGTCCAACTACAGATGGCCCAACAGATATATGGGCCGTAAACATTCTGAAAGACACACCGGGCCGGAAATTGACCCAACACTTAAATGGGTCGCTAAAAGGCCGAAAATTAGGTCCGACTACAAATGGCCCAACTCATTTATGGGCCGTCAACGGGCTGAAAGACACACCGGGCCGGAAATTAGCCCAACATTTAAATGGGTCGCTAAAAGGCTGAAACATGTACATCGTGAAAATTGGCCCATCCACTGAATGGGCCATTAACACGCAAAATCTCATCGGGTCGATATTGAGCCCAAATATATAGCGGGCTGTTAATGGGCTCAAACTGACGATGGGCTGCAATGGTGTCAAATCTATAACGGGCCATTGACGGGCCGAATTGGCACATCTCGTATGTGAGGGAGTCCTAGATTAGGGGGTCCTCGGATAGCCGGACTATATGCTTTGGCCGGACTGTTGGACTATGAAGATACAAGATCGAAGACTTCTTCCCGTCTCCGGATGGGACTCTCCTTTGCGCGGAAGGCAAGCTTGGCAATTCGGATATGTTGATCTCCTCACTTGTAACCGACTCTATGTAACTCTAGCCCCTCCGGTGTCTATATAAACTGGAGGGTTTAGTCCATAGGACAACAACAATCATACCATAGGCTAGCTTCTAGGGTTTAGCCTCTCTGGTCTCGTGGTAGATCAACTCTTGTAATACTCATATCATCAAGATCAGTCAAGCAGGAAGTAGGGTACTACCTCCATCGAGAGGGCCCGAACCTGGGTAAACATTGTGTCCCCCGCCTCCTGTTACCATCCGCCTTAGACGCACAGTTCGGGACCCCCTACCGGAGATCCGCCGGTTTAGACACCGACATTGGTGCTTTCATTGAGAGTTCCACTGTGCCGTCACGATAAGGCTTGATGGCTCGTCTTGTTGTCAGGGACAATGTTACCTCTGGGGGAGCCCTGGCTATAGGCCAAACCCTCCGATTAGGCGGCTTTGTCGTGACCGCCCCGTCGGCTGTCGCGTCGACGATGACTTCTCGGGTCATCAAAACAGCCTCCACGTCGGCTCGGGATTCACCGAGCAGATGGATCCAATGGAGCTCCCTTCTTTGAATGAGCTCTTAGATCGCATCGCTGCCTTGGGAGTCGCTACCGACTATGATCGGATCGGGCTTAAACCCGACCAAAGGGAAATTATCCGCCGATTACCCATCAGATAGCGGTGGTGGAGGAGCGGTGCAGTGATTCTTCCTCTATTTTGAGGACGAACTATGTCTGGATTCCCGAGCTCTCCGAGTCGGATACCCATCTACGGGAGGACATGGCCCAAGCTTCGAACCTGGAATCGAACAGTGGGCTAGTACCGTTGGGCAACGTCCTAGAGCCTGAACTACCAAGCTCGGAAACTCCTTTGGGTCTCAGACCGGGTCAGGGTTTGGACTTAAATCTACCCACCCACCCTCACATAAGTGCTCTTTCCCACATTAGACAAGAGCCCCAAGAGACAGTACATCACTATTGGGCCAGATTCCTCCTTGCAATAAGCAAGGTGAAGGACTGTCGCGAGGAAGACGCAATTTCATTCTTTTGCAAAAATTGCACGGACAAGGGAATCCTCAACGCCATAAGTCGCCGTGATATAACACACTTCGCTGACTTGGCGTCCATAGTACGGAAGTACTGTGCGATGGAAAGAACTTGGAAAACCCAAACACAATTCTGTGATCCTCCGGCTCTAACTAAACCCTCTGTCCGAACTAAAAGGGTGTACTCTCGTAAGTCACCCAATCCAATTACAAAGAAGCCAAAATCTAGTACGGGGCATAGAACCGTATTGGAGGGATGGCTCAATGGGCCATGCAAAATTCACAGTACATCGGATACCATGCGAACACACAGCCTTAGAGCATGTTGGATACTCCGGCAAGTGGCCAGGAGCGGCGAGGATCTCCTCGTCAACAATATCGCAGAGCACCCTCCTGCGGAAAATAACAATACAATACTGAATGTCTTTGAGACTTTCGCCTCAAACAATAGGCGCAAGCGGGCACTTCGTAGCCTCGCCGAAGTTTGCCATGTTGCAATGATAAATCCATGGAACGACACATCCATAACCTTGAATGCCAATGACGAACCTCAATTCCGCACAGCCCGAGCTCCAGCCGCTTTGGTCCTTAGTCCAATTGTGGACGGCTTCCGGCTTACTAAAGTACTCATGGACGGTGGCAGCGGATTAAACCTCATCTATGAGGAGACTCTTAGAAAAATGGAAATAGACAAGAGAAGCATTGAGCAAAGCAGCACGACCTTCAGAGGAATAATCCCTAGTCGGGAGGCACGATGTGCGGGAAAAATCACACTAGATGTGGTATTCGGCACGCCGGAGAATTACAGGTCCGAAGAAATCACATTCCAAGTGGCCCCGTTTAGTAGCGGATACCACGCCCTTCTAGGGTGAGAGGCATTCACGATCTTCCAAGCTATACCCCATTACGGGTACATGAAGCTCAAGATGCCCGAGCCCAATGGAATCATCACTCTAGCTAGTGATATGGACATAGCACTCCGCGCCGGAAACAAAACCGCCGCACTGGCCCTCGAAGAATTATCCGAAGCCCTCGCGGCTGAAGAACTAATTGCGCTGCGCTCTACAGTGGACAGGGACGACGTGATACTCGACAAAAGACGCAAGTCCACCTCTTTTAAACCAGCGGACAAAATAGTCAAATTCCAGTTCCACCCAATGAACCCCACAAAAACAACATCCATCGGGGCACAGCTGAACCCCACAACAGACGCCACACTGCGGGAGTTCTTATGCGAGAATTGGGACATCTTCGCCTGGCATCCTTCAGATATGCCAGGCATCCCACGCAGGCTGACCGGGCATAGCCTAAACATTCTAAAGGGATACAAGCCGGTCAAGCAAACTCTTCGGTGTTTCTTCAAACCCAAGCGACAAGCCATGGGAGAAGAACTAGCCAAGTTACTCGAGGCCGGATTCATTATAGAAATAAAACATCCGGACTGGCTAGCAAACCTGGTGATGGTACCAAAGAAGGACAAATCCTGGCGCCTATGTGTCGATTTTAAGGACCTTAACAAGGCTTGCCCCAAGGATCCCTTCCCCCTCCCCTGCATCGATCAAATTATCGATGCTACCACGGGACACGACTTGTTGTGTTTCCTCGATGCATACTCCGGATACCATCAAATCAAGATGGCGGAGCCCGATCAAGCCGCAACGGCATTCATTACTCCATACGCCCCTTCTGTTTCAACACCATGCCTTTCAGGCTCAAAAACGCCGGTGCGACCTATCAACGCATGATTCAGACATGCCTGGAAGCACAAATCGGCAAAACAATGGAGACATACATAGACGATGCGGTAATTAAAACCAGACACGTCGAATCTTTGATAGACGACTTGAGGCTCACGTTCGACAATCTCCGAACATATGACATTAAGCTCAATCCGGAAAAATGTGTTTTTGGCGTACCCGTCGGAAAGCTCTTGGGCTTCATCATTACCAACAGAGGAATTGAAGCAAATCCGGCTAAAATCCAAGCACTGTCACAGTTGGCTATCCCAACAAACCTCAAGCAAATCCGGAAATTAACTGGATTCATGGCTACCTTAAGCCGCTTTATCTCCCGATTGGGAGAAAAGACATTATCTCTTTATCGCCTTCTTCGGCACACCGAACACTTCGAGTGGACGGACGCGGCTACGGACGGATTGGAAGAAATAAAAACTGCCTTGGCCAGCAATCCAATCTTGGCCGCACCAAATATCAGCGAACCAATGCTATTATATATAGTGGCAACACACCAGGTTGTAAGCGCAGTGCTCGTCGTCGAACGAGAAACGGACGGACATAAGTTCCCACTTCAAAAGCCAGTATACTACGTATCTACTGTCCTCACTCCATGCAAATCCCAGTACCCACATTATCAAAAGAT
This sequence comes from Triticum urartu, assembly GCF_003073215.2. Classification (NCBI taxonomy): domain Eukaryota; kingdom Viridiplantae; phylum Streptophyta; class Magnoliopsida; order Poales; family Poaceae; genus Triticum; species Triticum urartu. The sequence goes on along the minus strand of NC_053026.1, from coordinate 249,028,892 downwards.
AGCATACACGGTCTTCATGGCATCCCGAAAACTACGACACTACTTTCAAGAGTGTTTAATTACAGTGGCCTCCGAGGTTCCACTCAACGACATTATAAACAACCGCGATGCCATGGGCCGGATTGCTAAATGGGCTATTGAGCTTCTCCCATTCGACATATCATACAAACCACGGCGAGCCATTAAGTCACAAGTACTGGCCAATTTCGTCGCCGAATGGACAGAAGCCGAACTCCCTAAAGAATACGGCGCGTACTCCAATTGGATCATGCACTTCGACGGCTCTAAAATGCTGGCAGGTCTGGGAGCAGGCGTCGTCCTGACATCCCCAACCGGAGATACAGTCCAATACGTACTCCAAATATTATACACAGACTCCAACAACGCAGCCGAATATGAGGCCCTGTTGCACGGTCTCCGGATGGCAGTCTCCAAGGGCATTCAACGCCTAGAAGTGTGTGGGGATTCGAACCTCGCAATATCTCAAATAAATGGAGATTTTGATGCCAAGGACCCAAAAATGGCGGCTTATCACAATGCCGTCCTCAAAATGTCAGCCTAATTCGAGGGGCTCGAATTCCACCATGTGGTCCGAGAAAACAATCAAGCGGCGGATATGCTCGCCCGAATCGGCGCTAATCGCGACCCTCTCCCACCTAATATCTTCCTGGAAAGGCTGTTTAAGCCATCCATGGTGTAGGAAGGGGAGACCGGCAACAATAGTCTGGATCCGGCCACAACACCAGACCCCGAACACTCTGACGTAATCGGAGGCTCCGCCACCGAGATAACACCTTCGGCCCACGTGATTATGGTCATCATCGCCCCGTGGACAGAACCCTTCTTGGCTTACCTAAATAGGCAAGAACTCCCTAAGGACCAAAACGAGGCACGTTGCATTGTGCGGCGATCTAAAGCCTACAAGGTCCATGAGGGAGAGCTTTATAAGAAAAGCACTACCGGAGTACTGCAAAGGTGCATCTCCGAGGAGGAAGGACGGCAACTTTTGGCAGAAATTCATGCTGGACTCGGCGGCCATCACGCCGCAGCTCGGGCCCTTGTAAGTAAGGCCTTCCATACAGGTTTCTACTGGCCGACAGCTCGAGCAGACGCACAGGACCTCATTCAACATTGCGTCAGTTGCTAGCTCTTTGCAAACCAAAGCCATATGGCACCTACCGCTCTCCAAACAATCCCCATTACTTGGCCCTTCACGGTCTGGGGGCTTGATATGGTCGGATCCCTTAAAGGATGAAGCCATAAGAAAAAGTACCTATTGGTCATGGTGGATAAATTCACCAAATGGATAGATGCCAAACCAGTTAAAACGGCCAAATCCGGACCTGTGATAAATTTCATATCTGTGGTTGTACACCGCTACGGTGTCCCCCACAGTATCATCACCGATAACGGCTCGAACTTTACAGCCGATGAGGTAAAAACTTGGTGCGGCAACATGGGCATTAAGCTCGATTATGCATCCGTCTATCACCCTCAAACTAACAATCAAGTCGAACGAGCAAATGGTCTTATAATGAGCGCATTAAACCTAGACTAGTGCGGGGAATCAGATACGCACTGGGTCAAGGAGCTTGGCTCCGTACTATGGGGGCTGCGGACCATGCCAAATCGCACTACCGGATACACACCTTTCTTTATGGTGTATGGCGCAGAGGCGGTACTGCCCTGCGACATCATTCATGACTCACCTCACGTGCGCATGTACGAAGAGAAAGAATCCGAGCTAGATTGGCAGGACAGTTTGGACGCCCTGGAGGAGGAGCGTGACGTGGCAAAAGCCCGATCCACATTCTATCAACAACAGGCTCGACGATATCAAAGCATAGAAGTACAGGCCAAAACTTATAATGTTGGCGAACTCATTCTACGCCTACCAGAGAAGAAAAATGACAAGCTCAAACCCAAATGGGAAGGTCCCTTTGTTATTGACAAAGTTCTGACCGGTGGAGCATACCGTCTGCGGGATGCATGGGACAATCGACTCGAGCCAAACCCATGGAATGCAGCCAGACTCCAAAGGTTCTACGCCTAGCGCCGGACTCTGTGTTCGTCTCCTTACCTCCGTCAATTTTTTATATATTCGTTATCTATATTTTTCTGTCTTTCTTCCTTTTCTTTGCGGCCTTCAAAGGTTAAAATGTGTCTTGACTGCACAATTTGTACGCGCTAAGCACGCTCATTATACCTGGGGGCTTCTTATACAGAAGCTTAATATAATTATGATCCGGGCTCTATGCCTGCCTCACATGTGTTATTTTTACACATGCACCTTTTCTTTGTCATTATATGCATCGATATGACTTAAGTTTTGGCCAAGCTGGGTTGCCTGGCTCTTGTGTTTATGCCCTATGTTCCCGTTAATTCGGCTAGGGCATAAGGGGAGCACCTCTACGATTGTTACTGCCGGGTTAGCGGACGTGTACCTCAGACTGGGCGAAGCCGAAAGCTAGTGTTCTTAAGGGACTATTCGGTCGGCGAACAAATGATGACTTTTTTACTTATTAGAATACATACCCCTAGATGTTTATGTCCTGCTTCTCTTATCGCAGTTCAGACATGCACATTAATGCATGCGTACCTAGGGAAAGGAACCCTTAATGGAACTATTCTCCCTGGAAGATGTTTCTTACTATCCATGTAATATAACATAACTAGTTGGGTACTTGTCTGTTCAAGCACTTATGACCCCTACGCCTGGTTTCCACGCGTACCCCAGTTTTTACATAACTGAGCGGATATTCGGATACACTTCGGACTGTCGGGTTCGGAGGTCCAAGCGAAAATGTCCGTCGTGACAAATGATTTACAATCTGGGTAGGGATAATATATGTCACTCGAAGTACACAGTCACTTAGACTGACTAAATTCTTCTTCTATACCATCCAACAAGCTGTCTAGCCTACAATCCTGTTGGGAATACTTTGCGGCTAATTTCACCTGGTCATACACCAAGCTGACGGAGATATTTTTCCCGTCGGGCCGTACAGGTCCGACCTCGGCCATATGGTTCGGGTCAGCCTTGGTATATTGAGTCTTCACCATGGCCCAGGCTTCCCTTGCACCTTGTCGACAGGAAGATAGTTAGCATACCTAAAGATATAGCTCTGTTACCTGGTTTCTTCGCTGAACTCTATACAAGTTCGCTCAAGCACTTACTGGAAATGCCGCGTCGAAGCCTTTTATTCTCCTTTATGGAGTCAGCTAGCTGGGCCCGAACATCTTTCAGTTCAACATCCAGCCAGGTATTGACATCTTGGAGATCGTTTTTCTCCCACCTAACTTGTGTAAGCACGTGCTCGCCAGGCTTCAGCTGTCGTTGAGCATGTTGCTCCTCCGGATTCACTCCGGGATCATCTGCAGAATCTATTGATTAGATTATCATGCAAGCCAAATATTAACTGGTATATCTCATTCTTTTTTATAGGAACAAGTGTTACCAGATGGGGCCTTCTTGGACTCCCCCATTTTGGCAACTGCGGCCCGTAACTGGGCTTTGCACTCCTCCAGCTCTTGAGACAACTGGGTATTCTTCTCAGTAAGAACCTATGCAAATAATGATCCTTAAATCAGTTATGCTAACTGTTTCAAGTCTAAGGGGCTACTGGTATATATATAATTATTAGATTTTCTTACCCGTATATCCTTTACATAATGGTCTGTGGCTCTGGCAAGATCATTTTGAGCAGCTCGGATGTACGCGTCCCCTAAGTTAAAGGCATCAAACGCTTCTTCAGAAAAACCGGGGTCGCGGAGTATGGCTCGGCGACGCCTGTGCTTCATGGCACTCTCCACTTTGGAATTTGTAGCGGACAACCTATCCGCATCCTCGGTAGGAGGAATATCCGGCATTATCCCCACGTTAGCATCTGCCTCCAAGTCCTGCTCTGGAGCCCGACTGGTGGAGGCATGGCCGACAGGCTCTCCGGATACGGTCCGGCGAGCGTTTTTCCTTGTTTTAACCACGGACGTTATTATATTTTAAAGACAATAACCATGGAGCAGGGTTCTTTTTCATACCTCTGCGGCGGCATTTCAGTCCTGACCGCCTTCCTTTTAAGCCTACCCGGTTTCGGTGCCCCTCGTTGGTGAGTCACTGCGGGTTCGGCATGGCGTCTCGAGGGCCTTCCCTGCAAGACACCATACGTGTGCGGTGGGTGAAGTGCGAAGAAGGGGATCCTTCTCGGAAGTTGGGACTCCGGTTTTACTTACATGCGATGCAGGGAGCAGTCCAGGATAATCGGCAGTGATGGCCACCAAGGCACCATCGCAGCTTAACTGATAAAATGTCCTGTTGATGAGCTACACGAATATGTCCGGATCTTCTTCGAGTCCAGGATCGAAGGCCCGATCAGGGTCCTCTGGCTATGGAGATGGGCTGTGAATCTCCCTCACAGCTTTTCGTAGTTCTTGCTATGAAATAGCAAGGTAAATATTTATGACAAAGAAAGCGAGAAGGTTTGGAGTAAAAAGCAGCAGCTCACCCAGATTGGGGGGTTGTACATGGAGAATCCATGCCGCGGCTTAATACGGATGAACTCCTCTTCCTCTCCCTTATATAAATCAGACAGTATTTTCGCCAGAGCGGCGGCGGAGTCCGGACCCTTACGGCCGCAGCGGGTGGCATCGTCTTCTCCATTGAAATGTCACATGGGTTGTCCCCGATATTGAAGTGGCTGCCCCCCCCCCCCCCGCATTATACATATTGACATAACCTCGATTATTGTCAGTCCTAAATCGGCCAGTGTCTTTATCCGGCTCATTAGGTAAAGGACCTCTCTGTTATCTTCCTCCTAGGGGCTCCGAGGGCTCCAGCTACGACATTTCTTCAAAGGGGCGTTGTTAAACTCAGGAAGGCCCATCCGAATAGGGTCTGGGAGGGGAACGTTCTCCATATAAAACCACTCCGAAGGCCAGTCTTAGGATGTCTTCTTCGGAGTACCGGACAGGTATCCGATCCCGGTGATGCGCCATATTTCGGCTCCGCCCACTTGAAATATTGACCCCTTCTGTATACGGGGCACGAGGCCAAATAGCCTCTGCCATAGCTCGAAATGAGCTTCGCAGCCCAAAAACAGCTCGCAAAGGGCAACGTAGCCTGTGCTGTATAATATGGAGGCGGGAGTAAAGTTATGCAGCTAGAGGCCATAGAACTCCAGGAGCCCGCGGAGGAATGGATGCATTGAAAATCCGAGTCCCCTCAATAAATAAGGGACGAGGCATACCCGCTCCCCCGTGGATGGGTTGGGAAAGGTCTCCGCTTGCTCCCCGCTATTATAAGTGGCTAGTCTGGCTCGGACGGGGACCATGTACGCAGGAGGAAGAAACCCCTGGGTCTACAACTCTACTAGTTGGCTATGGGGAATAGAACACTTCTCCCAACTACCTGGATTAGGGCTACAGGGGCGAGAGGAGGAGCTGCGGTGGCTGGCCATGATGGGATGGATATTTCCGGGCACGCTCCGATGGATACTCGCTGTGGGAAGGTGCTGTAATCTAGATCTGAAGATCCCCGACTGTTTAAATAGACGATTCATCTGCCTGGTTAGGGTGGTAAATGTAAAAACACCCCGACCTCTCGCATTCGCTCGACACCTGGAAGATAGCCATTATTAAGGCACAGAACCTGAGGAGTGCAACATTCATGGGAGGCCGGACACAACTCGTTACGACAGATACTCAGGATTTGGAGGAGAACCCGCCTTGCAATGCCGAAGACAATCTGCGTGCTGGACTCATCGTCATTGAAGCCTAGTTCGGGGGCTACTGAGGGAGTCCTGGATTAGGGGGTCCTCGGATAGCCAGACTATATGCTTTGGCTGGACTGTTGGACTATGAAGATACAAGATCGAAGACTTCGTCCCGTGTCCGGATGGGACTCTCCTTTGCGTGGAAGGAAAGCTTGGCAATTAGGATATGTAGATCTCCTCCCGTGTAACCGACTCTATGTAACCCTAGCCCCTCCGATGTCTATATAAACCGGAGGGTTTAGTCCATAGGACAACAACAATCATACCATAGGCTAGCTTCTAGGGTTTAGCCTCTCCGATCTCGTGGTAGATCAACTCTTGTAATACTCATATCATCAAGATCAATCAAGCAGGAAGTAGGGTATTACCTCCATCGAGAGGGCCCGAACCTGGGTAAACATTGTGTCCCCCGCCTCCTGTTACCATCCGCCTTAGACACACAGTTTGGGACCCCCTACCCGAGATCCGCCGATTTTGACATCGACAGTATGGGCAGTGGGCTTAAATGGACCTGACACAAGTAGGCCTTATATGGGCCGGCCTGCTAATTTTTACTGGGCTGGCCTTTTTCACCAGAATGGGCCACTGTTGGGTCGTGCCACATGTCGACCTATCATAGGCGCCTCCTGTCCAATGAGTGGATGACATCTGTCCCAACGATGAGGCAACATGTGTTTCCTTCGGCCAATGATGATTTTACACATGGAAAATCCCCATTGGTTCGGGTTGTTAACGGGTTATCGGATCCAAAACCGGACCCGATAGTCTAATGGCGTTCCGTTACGGTGGATGCCACATGTCGGTCACCCTTGACGAAAGCACTTCTGTGATGCGCGATTTATCATCATGGAAGTGGACACTTCCGTGATGATAATTTTGGTAATGTCATGGAACACTTCTACGACAGCACAGGTATTACTATCTTGATTCTGTCATAAAATCGTCATGGATGTACATGCATGACAAAAAATGCGACCTACTGTGACAAACATGTATCATCACGGAAGTGTATTTTTTTAGTGCCTGCAACTTAATTCGTTCAATTTAGAACTATCGCATGTACTGAATTTGCGAATAGCACACGGTTCGTTGATGAAAGCCGTGTGCCAACCAAACCATGCCCACGATCTGAGTCGTGCTTTCTGATTGGCTAGAACCCAAACCCCACGGATCGTACGTCTGCATCGTTGGATGCTCCCAGATCGAACGGCGATCGTCATCCCAACACATGCAGTTCCGGTTGTAATTTTATTTTATGCACAAAATGCATGTTAGTCTCAAAAAATGTCTTAAATATAGCTAACGATACCTGAAATGCGCCAGAAAATCAAGCCCATGGTGTAATGGTGGTTGTGTACCGTGGAAATTTTTATGAGGCCAAATGATGAAGTCACCGGCCACAGGAGTTTGAATTGACATGCCTCCTTTTGGAAACCATGATCCTTCATGTGAGATGCTCCAGTTTGGTAGGAGCGGTCATCAAAACTTGTGCCAAACTTTACCAATTTTTTCCACAGGGTCGTGAGAGAACGCTACGGGCACACATCGATTTTGATGATGTCCGAACTCCATCTAAATTTCCGTTAATTAAAATACCAACTAGACCTACGCTAGTGGCCGCACCTCGCGGCCGAAATGTTTGAAACTTCTCCCCGCTTCTCGAACAAACGGATGAAAACTCACAAAGCGACGCACAAATGATCTGTACACCTTCTTTGCTAGGCTGATAGTAAGGGGGTATCATAGCTAGTATCATGCATGTCAACTAGGCAATTTTGATGAGCTGTCATAGAGTTAAATGAAGAAAGAGAGGGTTAAGTATCATATCATGAAACCATATCATAATAAACGCTATGCTACTATGTGTTATGCATGAACATGAATAAAGTACTACATGATACTACTCTATGATACTATGCATTAGAGCAAGTACAATAGAGTGACATAAGCATGCTATAAGGAATAGAATAATATATATATATATAGATATATATATATATATATATGTGCTTATTAGTTGGAGGAAAGAGAAGAGGAGAGAGAAGAGAAGCGGGCTCTTGGTTAGTAGAGCCAGCTGCAACACGAGACCCAAGACACTTTATGAGGATGTAAGGTGGGCCAACTATTGGTAAACTAGTACATATTTAAAACTTATTATTGTACATGCCGGCTAAGAGGTTGGCTGTATATGACATGGCAACTTATTATAGCCGACCGTTGGCTGTATTATTAACCATGCTCTTAGTGAGGTAGCTAGTATATCATAGACTAGCTAGTATCCTCCTTTCAGGTTTATAGGGCTCAATTCAAAAATCTCACCAACCAAGGTAGATGGTGAGTGGTGGAATACTTTTTGTAGTTTGCAAAAACACCCAATTAATGCTTTTGTTTTCCTCAAAAAATTATGTTTACCGATGTATTAATTCCAATACATGCATGCATAAAGTACATGCATTGGTCAATTTTCTCTTATAACTTGCATGCAATGATTTCATGCACCTTGGAATCTAAACATGTGATGGGGAACAACCAAATTGAGCCTTATAAAATGGAAAAACTAAAATTTTGAGATAAGCCTATAAACTGGAAAGGAGGAAGTATATATGCATGATACTAGTATATGATCGGTAATACCTCCGTAATGCGCGCATGCATAGTATCATAAGCTAGTATCATAGTATGATACCACACCCTCTCTTTCCTCATTTAACTGTGTGCCACATCATCCAAAAAGTCTAGTTGGCATGCATTATACCGCTTGATACTCCCATATTATGACCAGCCTTAGGGTGGCCATAGTGGGGGTATCATAGCCGGTATCATGCACTCGGGAATAGCAAATATGATGATGTGGCAAAGAAGCAGTAACATAGGTACATACCGTAACATTTATAATAAATGTTATACTACTTTGTGTCATGCATGGACATAAATACGTTCATCTATGATATATACTACTGTATGATACTATATATGTGTCGGTGTCAAAACCGACCGATCTCAGGTAGGGGGTCCCGAACTGTGCGTTTGAGGATCGAAGGTAACAAGAGACAAGGGACACGATGTTTACCCAGGTTCATGCTCTCTTAATGGAGGTAATACCCTACTTCTTACTTGATCGACTTTGATGAGTATAGGTGTTACAAGAGTTGATCTTCCTCGAGATCGTAATGGCTAAACCCTAGATGTCTAGCCTATATGATTATCATTGCCTCTATGGACTAAACCCCTTGGTTTATATAGACACCGGAGGGGCCTAGGGTTGTACAGAGTCAGTTTACAGAGAAAGGAATCTTCATAGCCGAATGCCAAGTTTGACATCCATGCAAAGGAGAGTCCCATCCGGACATGGGGGAAGGCCTTCTATCTTGTATCTTCACGACCCATCAGTCAGGCCCATGTCACATAGCCCAGACGCCCGGGGATCCCCCTAATCCAGGACTCCCTTAGTAGCCCCTGAAACAGGCTTCAATGACGATGTGTCCGGCACGCAGATTATCTTCGGCATTGCAAGGCGGGTTCCTCCTCCAAATACTCCAAAGTAGCTGAACAAAAGAACTATATCCGACTCTGTATAATTAGTTACAACCCTGAACCACAAGGGTGAAATACTTAAAAAAAACAAGTCATGCCCACTGACAACTTTTTCGGAGAGATGTTATGTTCTGTCCTTATGATTATTTCGAACCGTTTTGTGGCCTCCTGCTCCGCACCTCAAGGCGCGGCCTCTATTGACACGTCTTGTCAAAACAGAGATCATGTCGCCTTATTGCGAGATTCTCATCAATACGGGTTTGGGTAATCCAACCGTGCCGTTTGCACGACCCCTTGGGAATAGGCGAGTTTTAAGGCCCGTGGGGGGCCACTTGATATTCAGTACGTTTATAAGAGGATAAGGATCCATCTTTCTACCCCACGCCTTCTTCTTCCCCAGCCCATCCGCCCTCGAGCTCCAATGCCCAAGATTCAATCTTTTCCGTTCCCACCAAACACTCCAGCCATGTCCGGCTCTGGAACGCAGGGCAAGTGGATGGCTTCCTCCGTCATGGAGGGGAACGTCAAGGAACTCCGGGAAGCGGGGAATTTGGCTGCGGGAATCGTCCACCTGCTCCCTGCAAAAAAGAAGATCATCCCCACTCCGGAGTCTAATGAGAGGGTAGTGTTTATCCCCCACTTTCTCCGCGGACTAGGGTTTCCCCTCAACCCTTTCGTCCGTGGGCTCATGTTCTATTACGGGCTAGATTTTCACGATCTAGCCCCGAATTCCTTCCTCCACATTTCGGCGTTCATCGTCGTGTGTGAGGCGTTCCTCCGCATTCCCCCCCCCCCTTTAGCCTATGGCTCAAGGTCTTCAACGTGAAGCCGAAGGTGGTCGATAGTCAACACGCGGAGTGTGACGGTGCCATGGTGAGCAAGCTCCCCAACGTCACCTGGCCCAAGGGGGCCTTTATGGAGACCGTGAAGGGATGGCAATAGGAGTAGTTCTATATCATGGAACCTCGCAATGCCACATGGGCCGCCACCCCTGAGTTCAAATCCGAGCCTCCAATGCGGCTTACATCGTGGATCAAGAATGGCCTGGATTGGTCGTCGTCCAACAAGGTGATGATGATGCAGAAGCGGGTCAAGAGTATGATAGAGAAGAATACCAGTCTTGCCGATGTGATCGAGGTGATGCTTTTTCGCCGGATTCTCCCCTGCCAGTGCAGGACTCGCCATATGTGGGAGTTCAATCCGGCCGGCCCTTGGACCCTGCAGTGGTTGATGAGGACATGGCTACCACAGTTACACCCATATCCCCTACTGTTTTACCTCGTGGAACAATTGCTAGAGCTCAGATACGCCAATTAAATTACCAGGTACTTCCGTTTCTTGGTAATGTTTCTAATGTTCATGAGAATATGATGCTGCCTAACTTAGATACATTTGTGCTGCTTGCAATTGAAGTGTCTAGCATGGACAAGAAAGTTGGACATTGGAGCATGGTCAAGCACGGAGATGAAGGTGCGTGCGAACAAAACAAGAACGGAGGTTCAAGTGGAGATTTCCGGACTTTGAAGCCACCATGATGACATACAAGATGGTGGACGGAATATACAAGATGGCCTTTCATAAATTTCGTCCATAGCTTATTATTGGTGTTGCGCCACCTTATTTTGGGCCAGGCCCATGTAATCTATTTTTATAGTCCATATTGTAGGGAAAACGACTTAGGAGGTGTTTTAGTCCCACCTTGCCAAGGGTGGACAAAATCCCCTCTCTTTTCCCTATAAATATAGCCCTTAAGGCATCGTTTAGACTTGGGTTTTGTTCAGATTAAAAGTTCGCCATACCTGCAACTTCGCGTACTTCCTTTGTGTCCAACGACCAGACCAAGACGTCACAGAACCCCACCTTGATCAATAAAGCTTTCATCTTATATTCGCAATATCCAGATTGCAATCTCAGTTTCTTGCTTGTTCTTCGTTTGCTCGCAGGAAACAGGCCCTCGTGGTCAGGTTGATCGTGCTCCGGCGTGGTCAATAACCCCTCGGAAGTTGGTTTAGCGATTGCTAAGGCGCGACGTCTCGCACGTTCGTAGTCGGATCGTCAAGGTCGACTCCCACAGAAAACGATAGCCACCATCTCATCGAAACATCGGGACACCTTTGCCTCTATCAGTGGTTCTTCGGCACGACGCATGAAGAGATCTGGAAGTTGCTCTTCAAGGCCCAAAAGTCATGGCCGGGAACGTCCGAAGATCTCGGCCTCGACTGCGCTCATCCGGCTACTCCAGTAAGTTTTCAGATTTCCAAACATAACCTCAACTTGTAGATCCAAGGAGTATGCTAAGCCTTCTAGTCATCCTTTAGGGCTGGATGAAGAAGGCGTAGCGGATCCAATGTCTGGCTCTACTGCCCGAAGACCCAGCTATTCCTCTACTAACGAAGATGCTGGTTCCGGTGTCGTACCAGGCATCGGAGAAGAAGGCCAAGAAGAAAGGCAAGGAGGCTAGAAGTGGCCTTCGCTGTAAAGGTACTTTGGACATTGCGTCCGAAGATACCGAAGCTCTCTCCTCCCATGAGGGAGATGAAGACGTAGAGGAGGAGGAGGAGAGAAATTCTCCCCTTAAGAGGGGAAGAAGAAAAGGGCGGCGTCCGTGGACCTAGAGGTGGAGGCGTCCAAGAAGGGGAAGATCTCCCTTTCAGACGATTCGGATTCGGACACCGAAGTCATCCCTGAGCGGCGCCTCAGGCCGAAGCCCCCATCCGAATCATAAGTATTCAAAGATACTATACATATATTTGGCCTTTTACAAATTGTAGGATAACATATCATTTACGTTTTTTAGTCCGGCCCATGATCTCCCCCAACAATCATCATCTTTGGGGAACTCGTTGGCGCCGGAGATGATGGAGAGCGAAACGGCTCCGCGAGCCTCTCCTCCACATGCCGCGGATGACACCGAGGTGTTGTCCCAAAGGACCTCTCCAGGCCAAGGAGAGGTGCGGAAGGCCGCTGAAACAGGGCCAGATGGTAATTCCTCAGATGCCGAAAACATGGGGGGCACGATCCCCATGGAAACTAATGACGGGGGCCTGGATCAGTCTGGCCCCCAGCCGAATACAACTTTAGAGACCCACATGGCTCTGGAGTTGAGCGAGCAGCCCCCTTTAAGGGAGGGGGAGTGCCAACTCCACCGGCGACCTCTACCGATACGGAGGCGCCGTATATGGTGAGGGAAGCACTTCAACGTGCTTCCATCATGGAGGAGCACCATACCTTGATGGGTATGGTAGTTGAGAACGTTCAGTCCACCAAAAGCGGACTGAACGAAGCTTTCACTAGCCTGTTAACAGGCTTCGAGGTATGTGATGTAATTCTTAGCTGCTTTTCGCATTGGAAGAATATGCCTGTATTAAAATAGTAGCCCCTGGGACTATGTTCGGCTCTTTGGAAAAAGGAGCCAGACAGAGAATCAATTATTTGCTGGAGATAACACATTTATCTATTCTGATAAACAGCCTTCATTGTTGGCGACTTCAGCCAGGGACGCTGAAGTTTCCGAACTCCAGCGGAAACTAAATTATAAACCTAAATTAACAAGCGGTTCGATGAGGCCCAAGGTGTGCTTTTAAAAGACCCCTTACAAGCCTAAATTATAATGCAAACTCAGATTTTAAGCTCATGAGCTTCTATGTATATGATTGTAGGCAACGCGACCGAGGTCGAGGCCCTCAAGAGTGCCCTTGTTGAGGCCAAGGAGGAGGCGAGGGCAAGCAAAGCGGCCACAGAAAAGTGGCTGCGGATGTAGAGGCCGAAAAGGTCGTCCGCCGCCAGTATGATGCGAGGGTGACCGAAGTGGAGCAAGCACTCCAGGAAGCTGCCAAACGGTGTGAGTCCTTGCAGGAGAGTAACAAGGCCCAAGTGGCCGAACTCACCAAGGCTCTTCAAGAGGCGAAGGAGCCGCGGTCCAAGTCCCGGGCGGCTCATAAGGAGATCAAGCAAGCCGAACAGATAGTGGCTGGTAAGCCTTTTCTTTTACAGAGTATATTCGGCGGTCGGAAATATGCTTTGCTAAATCGACTATGGAGTACTCCAGATGCCTTTGCGGATCTCCCTAGGAGTGCTGCGGACGCCGCCCAATAATTCCGGGCCCAAGAAGGGAACGCGACAGAGAACAACCGCTTCGATCATCACAACATCTTCGTACAGAAAACAACCGCTTTATTGATACTAGCGGATCATAGTTTACATTACAATAGGTGGCGAGGCCAAGTGGCACACATGGTGCGGCTGAACAATATGTACATTATTTATTGAGCATAAAGGGGCCTCGATCATCACAACTATGCGGCACACACGGTGCGGCTGAACAATATGTACATTATTTGCTCTGTCTCGGATTTCATAGACTACCTCCTTGCATTTTGAATCTGCATAACTCTTCTGCCTGGACTGAGCTACCTTTAGTCTATCGTGAATCAACTTAACCTTCTCTTCGGATTCTTTGATCAAATCCGGTCCAAACAACTGACGGTCTCTAACTTCATCCCACATTGACGGTGTCCTGCACCTTCTTCCATACAAGGCTTGGAAAGGTGCCATCTTCAAACTGGCTTGATAGCTGTTGTTATATGAGAACTCCGCGTAAGGCAAATTATCATCCGAACTAGATCCATAATCTAGTGCACAAGCTCTCAACATGTCCTCCAGAATCTGGTTGACTCTCTCTGTCTGTCCATCTATCTGCGGATGAAAGGTGTACTGAACTCTAGCCTGGTACCCAAAGTCTGGTGCAGCTAATGCCAAAACTTCAAAGTAAACTGGATCCCTCTGTCTGATACGATGGTCCTCGGAACTCCTATGGCACCATGGCTCAGAGCAACCGATTTACCATGCATTGCCAGCCCATAGATCATGTATTCTAGCAACACACAACATCTTGGTACAGAAAACAACCGCTTTATTGATGCTAGCGGATCATCGTTTACATTACAACAGGTGGCGAGGCCAAGCGGCACACACGGTGCGGCTGAACAATATGTACATTATTTAGTGAACATAAAGGGGCCTCGATTATCACAACTACGTGGTAGCGGAACAACATCGTAGCAGAACTCCATAGCACAGGGACACCGATGTGGACACGATCTAGACTCGGACAGCACTCCTTTCCAACGGGACTTTCTTGAAATCTGGCATGACACGCCAGGTCAGTACATTGAATGTACTTGCAAACTCACAACAAGCATAAACATAATGACAAACAATATCATGATATTTAACTAATTGTTTACTAATGCCACAATATATCCATCATGTTGTGATCATGTTCTTCTGATATAAGCCCCTCGGACTTGCTTAGCAATGGTGATCGCTCTCAGATCACAAACGGACCCACCTCGTGGTCTTAGATCGATTTACATCATAACCAAACGGTGATCATTCCGGCGATCACAACCATGACTAACACTTGGTCTCAAACGGTGATCTTTCTGGCGATCACAACCATGACCAATACTTGGTTTCTAGCATCAAGATGGTCTATCCACCATCATCAACAATGCAAAATTCATAACTAACTGTGCAAGATTTATTAAACGTTGACCCATGGTGTGACCAACTTTCGAGCGTGTCCGTAACCGTGAACTCGGCTATCGATAGATTTAATATACTCTGCAGAGGTAGCACATTGTACCCACACCACGGAACCCATGGCCTCGCACTCCCATTCGGGTGGACCAATGGCATTCCAATGAAACCCCTCCATTGCCATCACACTCTCTCGGCCACTCCAACTCACTCCCCACCGGGCTAGTCCTGGGTGGCCCCGTGTCTACCAAAGACACCAACGGCCACCGTCGTGGCCAAACATAATGGTCCCATACGGGGACAAGGTACCATAACATCAAAAACGGGCACACAAGGTTATGTTTGCTTACCGGGCCAGGGTAACGCAAGCCCATAACCTTCCCTCGTTGGAGGCACCGACAAGAGGCATGACAACGGACCGAATAAAGGCCTTCCCATAAAGGCAAATGTGGTTGCACTAGGAAAACTCAATTCAGTGCCACGATGACCCGGTCAACGATATATTCAAGTTGAGTTATTATCAGGTTCAACTTAAGGTGAAAGGAACCGGTGTCATAATATGCCATGAAAATGCAACAGGAATATATGCATCATGTATCATCGGAAATAACTGGGTCAACTATTGGTCAAATGTAATACAGCAGGGTTTTTATGCCCAAACTACGGATGTCGTGTTCTCCACAGGGATCTAGAACTTCGAAGCACACATTCGAAACATTCAGAACAATGGAACAGATGGATCAAACCGTAGTGATAACAAGCAGCCACTAGCACAAGTTAAAACCAAATAATAAGCAGCAGAGGTAAAGGGTTCAGAAATAGGATTGTCTCTTTTTAGTGGTTTTCTTGTAATCAAACAGACAAGTAACACTAGCAGATGGAAGAGGGTTCAGACATCACACACAACTCATGCAACCAATTAAAGTAACAATAGCTCACAGGACAATAACTACTAACTCAATATCCAGCAAAGGGTCACAACAATTCAGCAAGGATACATGAGGATTCAGCAAATGTACACAAGTAACAAGGTAAATTTCAGACTCAATAGTGCATATATTTAGGGAACAGGAACAAGAGAAGATAGAGATTCAAAGCCTATGGGTCTTGATGATCTTCAATTCGAAGCTGAAGAGGTTGCAGGCGAAGAAGAATAAAAGCAGGACCACATTGGAGACGATCTGTAGTAGGAGAGGCTTCCGCGTGGTCATTGAGGAAGAGTAGCAGAGAAGATTCCTTGGGAAGATCCGGAGCAGAGCACCACCAGAAGGCTCGACGCCCCTGGCCTTTAGTCAATCCTCTCCCTCTCAGCAGCAAGGAGGAGGGGAGAAGGAGTGGCAGCGGCAAGGCGTAGGAGATGCGGCGCTGGTGGTGATGATGATGACTGGATGATGGTGCTGGTTATGGTGGAGGCGGGTGATGGAGATGGTGGAGGCACGGTGGTGGATCAGGCAGCGCTGGCGGCGGCATTGATGGAGGCGTAGTGGTGGATCCGGTCGTTACCCTGCCTCGCTGGCCTTCGTTTGGTGTGGTGGGTGAATAGCGAGGAGGACCAGCCGCGCGTGGCAACAGACAGCTGTCTGGCCGGTCGCGCCAGCCCCCGGCTCCTCTCACGCGTGCCACATGACGCTTCCTCTGGTTCTTTTCGGTTTTGCCCCCCTTAGAACTGAACTCTTCTCCAAGTTGATCCCTGCTTTAGTGTTGGAAGCATTTTCGATGAAGATTGGGTGTCTAAACGCACCAATTCTGCATAATATGAAGAAGTGTTGTAAGAAATGTCATAATAGGAACATTTCTGTAGGAATGAATATTTTATAAGTAATTATTGTGGTCAAATGTTTAACTTGAGATGCAAAAAGGCTTAAAATACTATATGCATAAATGTGCTATCAATTTCCCCCACACCCAGATCTTTGCTTGTCCTCAAGTAAAGGAGAATGATGGTGACACTACCCACACTGCCTAGTAAAGATGCACTTTTGGAAAGATAGTAATTCCGACAATACTGGAACTAGGCAACTGTACTCTACTGAAGCTAGATTGTGATAAGCAATAATTTATAACACACTGTAAATGTTCCAAGTCAATGGCCTTGAGTGAAAGTGAATCCTATTAATCAAGACCTGACTGTGTCTTCAGCCCTAAGATAAGCTGGGACCCCAAAATCAATTAAAAAACAAGTTACTTATTGAATTTAAAGCACAAGTGAAGGTATTATATCAGTCTCACCGAAGGAGCATACTACCGATCCCGAGAACATAGTATACACCTGGCTCGACCAATTATTATTATTATTATTATTATTATTATTATTATCATTGTTATCTCCCTAAAGGAACATACCACCGATCCAGAGAACATGGTATACACCTGGTTCGACAATTATATAAAATTTTACAGTCCAATCTACCAGATTTCACAAGCCACCGATCCAGGGAACATGACATGCTACTGTAGGTCGATCGGACTTAAATAATTATAAATATTTTATTTATTTATACGAAGATTACTTAGCTTAAGTAAAATAGGAGTAATTGAAAGAGAAATCCATAGCTAATGGCACTGTTTTTCACAGACTACAGATCCAGATATCATAGTTACTACTTAAGTGCCCCCAGCTACTTAGCTTAACTTGGGACAGTCGGACACAGCACATCAATTCATCAGTAGGTTTCACTTAGACTCAAGGCATTCCCATTGAACATTTACACGGAGGTATAAAGTATTCATTATCACAATTTACCATAAGAAGAATACATCTGCATAGTTTTAGTATTAAGAGAATAAACAATCTTCTTGAGGTAAATCCTACTTTGCAGTGATGAGTAACGTGTCACAGTGCAGAAAAAGAAAGATTTTCAAGGCAATTCAATGCCAGTCCTCATACTAAATTTTCTAAAGGTTGCTTCAAGTGGAACAAAATCACCTGGTATTTGTATAATCTTCTCCCCTAGTTTCTTTTCTCCACTCTTCTCGTTTTGTATTCCCTGTTTGTGCTCCCCTTGCCTTTATTCGCTGAAAAAGAAAGACATAAACACATAAAAACTCTTCTGTGAAAACTAAATAGAAAAAGAACTTATTAAAGATTCAGGTTGCTTCCTGAAAAGCGCTTGTTTTAGGTCTTTAGCTCGACCATGTCTCTTCAGTAGGGGTCAGGGTCCTGCAGGGATTGACATCATCCCTTGGCTCCCCTGGCCTTCTTGAATTTCCTTCTCCAGGTCTTGATCTTCGCTTGCATTCTCATCTTCATAAATCAGAGGTGTGTCTCCAGGGATATAGGTGATAGAGGCTAAGGTGTCCTGATGTTTCGATGAGATGGTGGCTATCGTTTTCTGGGGGAGTTGACCTTGACGATCCGACTACGAACGTGCGAGACGTCGCGCCTTAGCAATCGCTAAACCAACTTCCGAGGGTTATTGACCACGCCGGAGCACGATCAACCTGACCACGAGGGTCTGTTTCCTGCGAGCAAACGAAGAACAAGCAAGAAACTGAGATTGCAATCTGGATATTGCGAATATAAGATGAAAGCTTTATTGATCAAGGTGGGGTTCTGTGACGTCTTGGTCTGGTCGTTGGACACAAACGAAGTACGCGAAGTTGCAGCTATGGCGAACTTTTAATCTAAACAAAACCCAAAGTCTAAACGACGCCCTAAGGGCTGTATATATGGAGGAAGAGGGGGGAATTTCGTGGCCCTTGAGGGTGGGGTCCGAAACCAACCCTAACTCTTGTTTCCCCACACATACGTACTCTAAAAATAGCCTATACTTAAGTATTTCGAAATTACATGGGCCTGGCCCATTAATAAGGTGACGAAGCACCTAGAATAGCCTATGGACGAATATTATGAAGTGGCATCTTGTATATTTCGTCCAAGGCTTCATGCACTCCTTATGGCGGCTTCAAAGTCCTGAAATCATCACTTGTAACTCCGTTCTTGATCCCCTTGCGCAGTCCATCAACTCCATGCGTGTTCTTGCTCCAATGTTCATCCTTCTCCAAGCTAGGCCCTTCATTTGTAAGCAAAACAAATGTATCCAATTTAGGCAGCATCATAATCTCATGAACATTAGAATCATTACCAAGAAACGAAAGTACCTGGTAATTTAATTGGCGTGCACGAGCTCTAGTAATTGGTCCAGTATATGTAACAGTAGGGGCTGTGGGTGTAACAATGGTATTGATGTCCTCATCATCCTCCCCTTCTTGAAATGAAGTCGTCCTCGACGGAAGCGCATCTTCCTCACCCAAATAAGGCTTCAAATCTGCAATGTTAAAAGTGGGACTAACCCCAAAATCTACAGGTAGCTCAAGTTTATATGCATTATCATTTATTTTCTCTAACACCTTAAAAGGACCATCAACACGTGGCATTAGCTTTGATTTGCGCAGATTAGGAAATCTATCTTCACGCAAATGTAACCAAACAAGATCTCCAGGCGCAAACACAACATGTTTTCTACCCTTATCTCCAGCAAGTTTATATTTACCATTCATACGCTCAATGTTTTCCTTAGTTAACTCATGCATTTTAAAATCAATTCAGAACGTTCTTTAGCATCAAAATTAACCTTCTCTGAAGATGGAAGAGGCAACAAATCAATAGGTGCACGAGGTAGGAAACCATACACAATTTCAAAAGGGCACATCTTAGTAGTAGAATGCAATGAGCGATTATAAGCAAATTCAATATGAGGCAAGCATTCTTCCCACATTTTCTTGTTATTCTTCAAAACAGCCATAAGCATAGTAGACAATGTTCTATTGACTACTTCAGTTTGTCCATCAGTTTGGGGGTGACAAGTAGTACTAAAAAGCAGCTTAGTCCCCAACTTAGCCCATAAACATCTCCAAAAGTGGCTAAGAAATTTAGTATCACGATCTGAAACAATAGTATTTGGCACACCATGTAAGCGAATAATTTCACGAAAGAACAAATCAGCAACATTAACAGCATCATCGCTTTTATGACATGGTATAAAGTGTGCCATTTTCGAGAACCTATCCACGACAACAAATATGCTATCCCTCCCCTTCTTTGTTTGAGGTAAACCTAAAACAAAGTCCATAGAGATATCCTCCCAAGGAACACTAGGTACAGGCAAAGGCATATATAAACCATGAGGATTGAGTCGTGACTTAGCTCTTTGACATGTAGTGCACCGAGCAACAAAACGCTCAACATCCCGTCTCATCTTTGGCCAAAAGAAATGTATAGCAAGTATATCCTCCGTCTTCTTGACGCCAAAGTGTCCCATTAATCCTCCTCCATGCGCCTCCTGCAATAACAAAAGACGAACGGAGCTAGCTGGAATGCATAGCTTGTTAGCACGAAACACAAATCCATCGTTAAGAACGAACTTGTTCCAAGTTCTCCCTTCCTTACAATTCTGCAATACATCTTTAAATTCAGCATCATGAACATATTGATCTTTGATGGTCTCCAAACCAAATATTTTAAAGTCAAGTTGTGAAAGCATAGTATAACGACGAGACAAGGCATCAGCAATAACATTTTCTTTACCCTTATTGTGTTTAATGACATAAGGGAAAGTCTCAATGAATTCAACCCATTTAGCATGTCTACGGTTCAGTTTTGCTTGACTTTTAATGTGTTTCAAAGATTCATGATCAGAATGTATAACAAATTCCTTGGGCCATAAATAATGTTGCCATGTTTCTAAGGTCCGAACAAGAGCATATAATTCTTTATCATAAGTAGAATAGTTCAGACTAGGCCCACTCAATTTTTCAGAAAAGTATGCAACAGGTTTTCCATCTTGTAATAAAACACCTCCTAATCCAATTCCACTAGCATCACATTCAAGCTCAAAAGTCTTATTGAAATTAGGAAGTTGGAGTAAAGGGGCATGTGTCAACTTATCTTTCAATACCGTGAAGGCTTCTTCCTGTGCGGTACCCCAAACAAAAGGCACATCCTTCTTTGTAAGCTCGTTGAGAGGTGCAGCAATGGTGCTGAAATCTCTCACAAAACGCCTATAGAAACCATCGAGGCCAAGGAAACTCCTCACTTGTGTGACCGTTTTGGGCTGCGGCCAGCTCTCAATAGCTTCAATCTTGGCTTTATCAACTTCAATTCCCTGTGGAGTAACAACATAGCCAAGAAAAGATACTCGGTCGGTGCAAAAGGTGCACTTTCCAAGGTTTCCAAACAAACGTGCATCATGTAGAGCAATAAAAACAACACGTAAATGTTCCAAATGTTCCTCCAAAGATTTGCTATAAATCAATATGTCATCAAAGTAAACTACCACAAATCGTCCAATGAAAGCACGTAAAACTTCGTTCATTAACCTCATGAAAGTACTAGGTGCATTAGTTAACCCAAAAGGCATGAATAACCACTCATATAATCCAAACTTAGTTTTAAATGCTGTTTTCCATTCATCTCCCAATTTCATACGAATTTGATGGTATCCACTACGCAAATCAACTTTGGAGAATATTGTAGAGCCACTCAATTCATCAAGCATATCATCTAACCTAGGAACAGGATGACGATAACGAATAGTAATATTATTAATGCCTCTATAATCAACGCACATACGCGACGTACCATCCTTTTTCGGCACTAAAATGATAGGAACAGCACAAGGACTAAGGGATTCACGTATATAACCTTTGTCGAGCAGTTCTTGTACTTGACGCATAATCTCCTTCGTCTCCTCTGGATTGGTACGGTATGGTGCACGGTTGGGTAGCGAAGCACCGGGAATTAAGTCAATTTGATGCTCAATCCCTCGAATAGGTGGTAATCCCGGTGGCACGTCTTGTGGAAAGACGTCAGCGAACTCCTACAAAATGTTAGTGACAGCAGGGGGCAAAGAGGAAGGCACGTCCTCGAATGAAAATAATGCCTCTTTGCACACAAAAGCATAGCAAACAGATTTGCTAAAATCTAGCTCATCAATATCAGATTTGGTGGCAAGTAAACATGCACTTTTCAATTTAATTTCAGAAACAACAGTAGATGGTTTATTATTAGGCTTCATTTGGTGCTCAAATTCTTTTGCCACAATCTGATTTTCACCCTTATTTGTCTCCTATTTTGCTTTATTAGCTCTATTAATATCATCCTTCAAAATGGAATCAGGAGTCATAGGAAGCAAAGTAATATTTTTATCGTTATGAACAAGAGTATACTGATTGTTTCTACCATGGTGTACATAATTTTTATCAAATTGCCATGGTCTACCAAGTAATAAGGAACATGCTTGCATAGGTACCACATCACAATCAACATAATCAGCATATGTAGAGATACTAAAATGCACACGAACAGTACGTGTTACCTTAATCTTGCCGCTGTTGTTGAACCATTGGATGTAGTAAGGATGTGGATGTGGTCTTGTGGTGAGAGATAGCTTCTCCACCATCTCCATGCTAGCCAAGTTATTGCAGCTCCCTCCATCTATGATCACGCGGACAGAACGTTCCTTCACAACTCCCTTTGTATGGAACAAATTATGCCTCTGATTTTGCTCAGCTTGTGTTACCTGCACACTCAAAACACGTTGAGCAACTAAACATTCATACCTGTCAGCATCTTCAGGAGCCATGTATTGCGTCTCATGATCAGAATCGTCTCCACCGTGTTCGTCACGTGTAATAAGAGCCAAAGTCTCCTCATCATAGTCACTGGCGGACTCATACCCACCATCCTCAGTAACAATCATCACACGCTTAGATGGGCATTCTCTCGCATAATGACCTCCACCCTTGCAACGTCGACAAATAATATCATGTGTTTGCCCTGTTGATGCCATGGATGAAGAAGAGCTCTTTGCAGGCCCAGAAGGTGTGCTCTTGGTAGATAGTGGTGATTGTGCCTGCTTTATTGTATCACGGTTGGAGGTGGCAGCCGACGGAGGCGCCGGTGTAGCAGAACGTGTGGAAGTAGATGATGCACGTGGTGTCCATGATGAAGGTCGACCTGCAGAAAAGTTAGTCCGTGCCAATGCCTGTCGATCCTGCACTTCACGTTCAGCTTTACAAGCAAGATGGAATAAACGAGTGATATTAGTATACTCCTTATACTCTAGAATCGTTTGAATCTCTCTATTTAATCCACCCATAAAACGTGCAAGCATAGCTTCATTCTCCTCAACAATACCACATCTAATCATGCCAGTTTGTAATTCCTGATAATATTCTTCTACAGAATTTTTTCCCTGTCTTAAGCGCTGCAATTTTTGAAGTAATTCACGTTGATAATATGGTGGAACCCAACGAGTACGCATAGCAGTTTTCAAAGCAGCCCAAGTAGCAGGAATGGGATATAATCTACAATGCTCAGACCACCAAACACATGCAAAACTAGTGAAAGCACAAACAGCAGCAGGGAACACGTCTCTCCTCGGGATATTGTAAACATGTAAATCGTTGTTCAGTTTCTAACTCCCAAGTAAGATATATATCAGGAACATATCTACCCTCAAATGGTGGAATATTCAATTTTAGTTTAGGGAGATGGTCATGATCTCGTACCTGAGGGTGAGCCCTACCATTGCCATTATTTGCATGTGGACGACCTGGTGGTTGCTGTGCTGTTGGTGGCACGTAGTTCTGATTTTGATCAACCTCATCCTCATAATCTCCCACATAAGCATCCTCCTCCACATCAGCAGTAGGAGCCACCGAAGTATCGACAGCAGCACCAGCAGTTTGGCCCGACTGAAGAGGGACACGGCTCGCTCGGCGGAGGGCTGTTTCCCGACGTGGAGGCAGTCGGTGTTGTTGCTGTTGTTGCAGAGGTGCGGCAGGAGCAGCCGGTGGTGGTGGTGGAAAACGCGACAGCAATTCAGCAAACTTGTTATCGAGCTTTGTTTCAAACGTCTTCTCCATGCCATCTATCTTCTCCATGGCCTCTTCAAATCTGTTTATCACATCTTGCACCTGTCCATTCATCATTTGCTGAAACGTATCATGAAGCTCCTTGTTCGTCAAGTTCTCCCAGTCAGTCTCGTCGGCTTGTGATCCTGGCATGGTTAGCAGCAATAGAAACACACAAGAATATGATCCTACAGACTACTAACAAGTGGTGGTGGTGGCGGGTGTCACAAATCCGTCAAGCAAATCTCAAATTCTTACCAGTTCTTACCCAGCAGCAGGCGGTGATCGGCAACCGTTGTAGTCAAAAACTCTCAAAAGCTTGGATAGAGCGATTGCCAGGTCAAACGCACGACGTAGATGTATGTGGAGCTGGGAAGGCTTATAGTATGGTAGCAAAAAGGGTCAGCAATAATCAATTCAGAGATGCAAAGTTGAATAAACGCTCAACGATGGTACTGTGCTGGTCCTAGGCTAGACCGTGCTAGAGACGCGAGCCTAGAACACTAACAAAATCATGGCGCTGCACGTAAATAAGGGAAAAGCACACTCTGGAACTTTTTTTTTCGCTTTTTTTTGCGCTCCTCTTTTTTTTGCGAAAAATCACTATAATGGCGAGTGTCTCAAAACTCTTCCCTCGTCAAACTGATAGGATGGGCACGAATTTTTTTTTTCACTTTTTTTTCGGAAATCAGGGGAGCGACGACGAAAAAGTGCGACAAAAAATCACTATGATGGCACGTGGCTCAAAAGACTCAGAAAAGTCTAAAAATAGGATAGAGAAAAAAAATTTTGCCCGTGAAAATTTTGGCCTAAAAACTGCCCGGGGGTCTCCAGACTTTTTTTTTCCGAGACCTACGCAGGCAAGGAAACACGAATCGGAATTTAGATTGATCTCAAGAACAAACCTAATATGAGAAGAACTCGGATTGGTGGTGGATATATGGTTGTGGTATATGGCAGCGGTGGTGGTATATGGTAGCGGTGGTGGTATATGGATAGAGATTGATGGTGGTATATGGATACGGATTGGTGGTGGTATATGGATATGGATTCAGAGCGGTGGCGGATAAGCGAAAGTGGTAGATGGGCAATGATGATGGTGCGGCGGCGGCGTGACAACTTGTGACCAGAACTCGAAACTCTAAAAGACTAGACTCTAAGACCAGCAACTTGACACGATGATGCAACCGCAAATTCAACAGAGCAAAAACCCTAAAAAGATTATGCAAAGGCTCAGATTGGTTCGGATATGATAAACTAACCCTAATTTTTTTCTGGCTTTTTCGTGGACTGTAGGTATGAAGAACAGACTCGATCTAATCTACGAAAAACTGTAACACCTCACCGAGCAACCTGGAAATCTGATACCACTTGATAGAGGCTAAGGTGTCCCGATGTTTCGATGAGATGGTGGCTATCGTTTTCTGGGGGAGTTGACCTTGACGATCCGACTACGAACGTGTGAGACGTCGCGCCTTAGCAATCGCTAAACCAACTTCCGAGGGTTATTGACCACGCCGGAGCACGATCAACCTAACCACGAGGGTCTGTTTCCTGCGAGCAAACGAAGAAAAAGCAAGAAACTGAGATTGCAATCTGGATATTGTGAATATAAGATGAAAGCTTTATTGACCAAGGTGGGGTTCTGTGACGTCTTGGTCTGGTCGTTGGACACAAACGAAGTACGCGAAGTTGCAGCTATGGCGAACTTTTAATCTAAACAAAACCCAAAGTCTAAACGACGCCCTAAGGGCTGTATATATGGAGGAAGAGGGGGGAATTTCGTGGCCCTTGAGGGTGGGGTCCGAAACCAACCCTAACTCTTGTTTCCCCACACATACGGACTCTAAAAATAGCCTATACTTAAGTATTTCGAAATTACATGGGCCTGGCCCATTAATAAGGTGACGCAGCACCTAGAATAGCCTATGGACGAATATTATGAAGTGGCATCTTGTATATTTCGTCCAAGGCTTAATGCACTCCTTATGGCGGCTTCAAAGTCCTGAAATCATCACTTGTAACTCCGTTCTTGATCCCCTTGCATATGCCATCAACTCCATGCGTGTTCTTGCTCCAATGTCCATCCTTCTCCAAGCTAGGCCCTTCATTTGTAAGCAAAACAAATGTATCCAATTTAGGCAGCATCATAATCTCATGAACATTAGAATCATTACCAAGAAACGAAAGTACCTGGTAATTTAATTGGCGTGCGCGAGCTCTAGTAATTGGTCCAGTATATGTAATAGTAGGGGCTGTGGGTGTTACAATGGTATTGATGTCCTCATCAATAGGGCTTCAGTCTTTGACCGTTTACAAGGAAGAGACCTCCAGAAGTACTTTGCACTTGGATAGCACCACTTTTCAGAATCTTCTTCACCTTGCAAGGGCCATACCATCTTGACTTGAATTTACCGGGAAATAAATGAAACCTCGTATCGTAGACCAATACCAACTGTCCAAGATGAAATTCTTTCCTCAATATATGCTTATCATGCCAGATCTTGGTCTTTTCTTTGTAAATTCTTGCACTCTCGTAAGAGTCAGCTCTCAGTTCTTCCATTTCACAGAGTTGAAGTTTTCTATGTTTTCCTGCTGTATCAAGGTCCATATTGAGTTTCCTTATTGCCCATTGAGCTTTGTGTTCAAGTTCAACAGGTAGATGACATGCTTTTCCATATATTAACCTGAATGGTGACATTCCAATTGGTGTTTTATAAGCTGTCCTATATGCCCAAAGTGTGTCTGGTAATTTCAGTACCCAATCAGACCTTGACTTTGATACTACCTTCTCGAGGATAGCCTTTATTTCTCTATTAGAGAGCTCCACCTATCCATTTGCTTGTGGGTGATATGGAGTTGTAATTCTGTGATTATGAACTCCATATTTTGCTAAGAGAGATTCTAGTTGGGAGTTGTTGAAATGTGTTCCTCCATCACTAATAACAATCCATGGCACACCAAATCTTGGAAAGATCAGTTGCTTAAATAAATTGCAAACTGACTTGGAATCAGCGTTGATGGTTGGTACAGCCTCAACCCATTTTGACACATAGTCCACTGCCACCAATATGTATTTGTACCCTTTTGATGATGGCAAGGGTCCAACATAATCAATTCCCCATACATCAAAGAGCTCTACTTCAAGAATTCCTTTTTGAGGCATCTCTTGCCTTTTTGAAATCTTTCCAGTTCTCTGACAAGGATCACAAGCTTCAATATAGGAATGTACATCCTTGAATAAAGTTGGCCAATAAAATCCTGCTTGCAAAATTTTTGCTTGAGTCTTTCGAGTACTTGCATGACCTCCATAAGGGGATGAATGGCAATGATAGATCACACTTTTAGTTTCACCTTCCGGCAAGCATCTTCGAACAATACCATCAGCACAATGCTTGAATAAGTAAGGTTCATCCCAAAAGAAGTGCTTCATATCTGATAGGAATTTTTTCTTCTTTTGATACCCAAAATCTGTAGGAACTTTGTTACAGACCAGATAATTAACTATATCTGCGTACCATGGTGTATAGTTTTGTATACTAGTCACTTGCATAAGATTGATCCCTGGTGAAACATCATTGATTGGCAAGGAGTCTAATGCATTGTTTTGCAATCTCGACAAGTGATCTGCCACAACATTTTTAGCTCCTTTCTTGTCCTTGATTTCCATATAAAATTCTTGAAGCAAGAGTATCCATCTAATTAACCTTGGCTTGGCTTCTTTCTTGCTGAGTAGATATCTTATTGCAGCGTGGTCTGTATAAACTACACAATGAGATCCCACAAGATATTGCCTGAATTTGTCGAAAGCATACACTACTGCCAACAACTCCTTTTCGGTGGTTGTGTAATTAGCTTGAGCATCATCAAGTGTTTTGCTAGCATAGTATATTACATGCAAATCTTTTCCTTTTCTTTGTCCAAGTACCGCACCTACAGCAAAGTCACTTGCATCACACATTATCTCAAATGGTAATTCCTAGTCAGGGGATTGCACTACCGGAGCTGTGACCAATGCTTCCTTGAGCAGGTTGAAGGATTTTTCACATTCTGCATTAAAGTTGAACTTAACATCATTGTTTAGGGGATTAGTGAGGGGTTTGGCGATCTTTGAGAAATCCTTTATGAATCTTCTGCAGAACCCAGCATGTCCCAAAAAGCTCCTCACTCCCTTCACATTTATAGGTGGTGGAAGTTTTGATATTACTTCGACTTTTGCTTGATCAACCTCAATTCCTCTTTTAGATACCAAATGTCCCAAAATAATTCCTTCCCTTACAAGAAACTGACACTTCTCCCAGTTTAGGACTAGATTGTGTTCTGAACACCTCTGAAGAACTGCTGCCAGATTATTCAAGCAATCTTCATAACTTTTTCCAACGACTGTAATATCATCTATGAACACCTCCACTTTAATTCCTATCATATCTGAGAATATAGAGAGTATAAACCTTTGAAATGTTGGGGGTGCATTACAAAGTCCATAAGCTAATCTTTTGTAAGCAAATGTTCCGTATGGGCAAGTGAAAGTTGTTTTGTCTTGATCATCCGGGTGAATTGGGATTTGCAAGAATCCTGAATACCCATCTAAGCAGCAGAAATATTCATGCCCAGCAAGCCTTTCCAGCATTTGGTCAATAAATGGTAAAGGAAAATGGTCCTTCCTTGTTACTTCATTTAACTTTCTGAAATCATTGACCATTCTCCACCCTGTGACAGTCCTACTAGGAATAGTTTGCCCTTGTTCGTTTTCAATGACAGTTATTCCTCCTTTTTTGGGCACCATGTGAATGGGACTCACCCACTCGCTATCCGAAATTGGGTATATGATATCAGCAGAGAGCAATTTCAGAATCTCCTTTTTGACCACCTCTTGCAAATGGGGATTTAACCTTCTTTGGTTTTCTCTAATTGGCACACTGCTTTCTTTCTAGTAAATCCTATGAGAGCAGACAGCAGGGTTTATCCCTTTCATATCATCAATCGAATATCCGATAACATCCTTGTACTTTTGCAAAACTGCTTGAAGCCCTTTTATTTGCGTTTCCGTCAACTCACTGTTTACGATAATTGGCCACTGGTTTTCATTATCTAAGAATGCATACTTCAAACTTTCTGGAAGTTGTTTCATTTCTATTTGCCTTGGTTGCATCTTCTCTAATGACCTTGCACAACTTTCCAACATGCTCACATGTCTGATTTCCTCATATCTGATTTCACTATTGTCCTCCTCAACTACTTCACAACAATTACTTCCATACCTCCCTTCATAACCTTCTTCCACACATTTCTGTAATGTATCAATTATGTAGCAGTGTTCTTCACTTTGCGGAACATGTGTTGCATGCTTCATGTCAAACTCCACCTTTTCATTTCCGAACCTCAAGCTCAATTTAGCTTCTTGGACATCAATAAGTGCACCAGCTGTGGCCAGAAATGGTCTTCCAAGAATCACAGCCTCACTCTTGTCCTCCATATCTAGCACTACAAAGTCAACCGGATAAGCAAACTTCCCAACTTTGATTGGAACATCCTCAAGAATTCCAACAGGTCTCCTATATGTTCTATCGAACAACTGAAGAGTTATGGATGTTCGATTTAATTCTCCCAAGAACATCCTTTTGCTAACTGAATGTGGTAACACACTAACACTTGAACCCAAGTCACATAGAGCACTGTAAGTTTTGTTTCCAATCACACATGGAACACAAAAACTTCCTGGATCATCCAATTTTTCAGGCATGGAGTTCTGAATTATTTACAACTTCTGGCTCAGACATGCTTCTTTACTTTGTTAATAATTCCTTGAAATATTTGGCATACATCGGAACATGCAAGACAGCTTCAAGAATAGGAATAGTAATCTGAACTCCTTTCATAGTTTCCAAAAATTTGGCAAATTGCTTGTCATCTTTGGGTTTGTTGAACCTCTCAGGAAAGGGAATGTTGTTGGTTGTTATTGCTTCCTCTAGCAAAGGCTCAACTCTTGTTTGAAAACCAGGAAATTCGACTTCAGTTTCAATTCGATTATCAACTTCTTTCTCCTTTATTTTCTCTGATGATGTTGAAGGTGAAGTTCCGGATGAACTTGGCCTCATAGCAGGAGGCACATATGTCTTCGGAGTAGGAAGTAATGGTCCTGTCATGGCTCCACTCCTTGTAGTCACTGCATCAACTGAAGATATCGCCCCACAGTGAGCTTTCGGGTTTGGAATTGGTTGAACAGGCAACCTTGCTTCATTTTCTCCCACCATACTATCCATTTTGCTCACAAGCATCTTAACAGAATCTTTTAAGCCATTAACTTCATTTGCCATCTTGTTCATTAATTCCAACTGCATCTTCATGATTTCCTCCATTCCATTTGACTGAACATTTTGTTGTTCATTCTGCCTCGGCACTTGAAGTTGACTTGGATGATTTGGTGGTTGATTTCCTTGTACTATCGATCCACTTGCATATGACTGATTGTTCTTGTACGACAAGTTTGGATGGTTCCTCCAAGAAGGATTATAGCTATTTGAGAATGGACCATGACCTTGAGCATAACTTACTTCTGAAACCGATGATCCAATTGCTGAATAGAAGGTACATTCTGTTGAAGGATGACCTGCTTGGCCACATACATCACACATTTGAGGCACACTTGCTGAAGCTACGGAGGTACCGATGCAATTTGACATGATACTATCCATCTTCTTGTTCAAGATGTCAATCTGCGCCGCCATGCTATCATTTGCAAACACATTATACACACCAGGATGTGTTGGTGCTATTGCTCTTTCACTTGACCATTGAAAATGATGAGACTCCATACTTTCAATCAATGCAAATGCTTCATCAAGGGTTTTATTCATAATTCCTCCTCCAGCAACAGAATCGACAAAAGCTCTGGTCTGAGTGGACAGTCCTTTGTAAAAGGTTTGTAACACCAGCCATCTTTCTAAACCATGATGAGGACACATTCTGATTAAAGAGTTGAATCTTTGCCATGCGTCATACAAACTTTCTCCATCATATTGAGTAAACCTTGTTAACTTGTCCCTGTATTCGGCAGCTTTTGTGGGTGGGAAGTATCTCTCAAGAAATGTCTGCAATAGGGTCTCCCAAGTATCTTTTAGATGTTCAGGCAATGAGTGAAGCCATACTCTTGCTCCATCTCTCAAGGAAAATGGGAATAGTGATAATCTGATAGCACTCGGTGAAACTCCATTTTGCTTGAGGGTGTTACAATACTCCAAGAAAGTCCTTATATGCTCATGTGGGTCTTCTAAAGCTGTTCCACCAAATCTGGACTGTTGTACCATGTTAATCAGAGCAGGCTTCAATTCAAAATTGTTCGCCTGAATAATTGGTTGAACCATTTCTCCTGGTATCCCATGATCCCTTGGGATCCACAAGTCCCTGAGCAAAGGTACTTGATCAGTCATCTTTTCTTCTTCTTGATCTTGCAAAGTTTCGGCAACTTGAAACCGCATTTGATTCTCTCTTCTTCTCCTCAATAAAGTCCTTTCAATTTCCGGATCAAATGGCTCTAGTGAATATTTAGGTTGAAGCATAAGACAATTTCCTGTAAAATTCCTGAAATTGACACATGCTTGTTTCTCTCAAAACTGCAGCCAATGTTAGGAAATGGTTAGTTGCCTAAAATAAATCCTGATCTGCTTCTACTAATGTGCTAATGAAATTTAAATCCCCGGCAACGGCGCCAAGATGGTAAAATGTAATATAGCAGGGTTTTTACGCCCAAACTACGGATGTCGTGTTCTCCACAGGGATCTAGAACTTTGAAGCACACATTCGAAACATTCAGAACAACGGAACAGATGGATCAAACCGTAGTGATAACAAGCAGCCACTAGCACAAGTTAAAACCAAATAATAAGCAGCAGAGGTAAAGGGTTCAGAAATAGGATTGTCTCTTTTTAGTGGTTTTCTTGTAATCAAACAGACAAGTAACACTAGCAGATGGAAGAGGGTTCAGACATCACCACAACTCATGCAACCAATTAAAGTAACAATAGCTCACAGGACAATAACTACTAACTCAATATCCAGCAAAGGGTCACAACAATTCAGCAAGGATACATGAGGATTCAGCAAAGGTACACAAGTAACAAGGTAAATTTCAGACTCAATAGTGCATATATTTAGGGAACAGGAACAAGAGAAGATAGAGATTCAAAGCCTATGGGTCTTGATGATCTTCAATTTGAAGCTGAAGAGGTTGCAGGCAAAGAAGAATAAAAGCAGGACCACATTGGAGACGATTTGTAGTAGGAGAGGCTTCCGCGTGGTCGTTGAGGAAGAGTAGCAGAGAAGATTCCTTGGGAAGATCCGGAGCAGAGCACCACCAGAAGGCCCGACGCCCCTGGCCTTTAGTCAATCCTCTCCCTCTCAGCAGCGAGGAGGAGGGGAGAAGGAGTGGCAGCGGCAAGGCGTAGGAGATGCGGCGCTGGTGGTGACGATGATGACTGGATGATGGCGCTGGTTATGGTGGAGGCGGGTGATGGAGATGGTGGAGGCACGGTGGTGGATCAGGCAGCGCTGGCGGCGGCGTTGATGGAGGCGTAGTGGTGGATCCGGTCGTTACCCTGCCTCCCTGGCCTTCGTTTGGTGTGGTGGGTGAATAGCGAGGAGGACCAGCCGCGCGTGGCAACAGACAGCTGTCTGGCCGGTCAAGCCAGCCCCCGGCTCCTCTCACGCGTGCCACAGGACGCTTCCTCTGGTTCTTTTTGGTTTTGCCCCCTTTAGAACTGAACTCTTCTCCAAGTTGATCCCTGCTTTAGTGTTGGAAGCATTTTCGATGAAGATTGGGTGCCTAAACGCACCAATTCTGCATAATATGAAGAAGTGTTGTAAGAAATGTCATAATAGGAACATTTCTGTAGGAATGAATTTTATAAGTAATTATTGTGGTCAAATGTTTAACTTGAGATGCAAAAAGGCTTAAAATACTATATGCATAAATGTGCTATCAACTATATCCACACTAAGCATATACATCACAATTCATAACACTTCTCTGGTTATGATTAAGCATCACTTTCAACAGAATATTTACTTAGCAAATTTATCATTGTTCTCCTCCAAGAAAATACTCAAAATAATTACTTATATCCATAACCATATTACTTCTTCATAACAACTATTTCTCCTAGTTATTCAACCAACTTAGTTAGTTTCAAACTTCTGTAAACTAAGCATATAAACTTAAACAAGCAACCAACAGAATATAAATAGTATAATAGTGATTTAAATGCATGGATTAAATCATTCATTCAAGTTAAAACAAAAATCACAAATATTGTAATGGCACCATGAAAATGTTGTTGTGGCTTGCCTTTGTGTAGATGAGGTTCACAATCCTCCTGGTGATCCTCAAGACAAGCTTCACTTTCTGAAAATATTTATAAACACAAAAAGAAAACATCAAGAACCCTTCTGAAATTCACCAGAAAATCTAGACAACATAGAAAAATCTCATTTTTTGTGAACTACTAGATTTCTTCATAAAGAACACAATGCAAAAAGAATCAATTCATTTGGACTTATGGTTAAAAAGTTGTGGCTCTTTGAAGCTCTCTGGACAAAATTAAATTTGTATTTAAATAGAAACATAACTGGGGGGTGACGTTGAAGGCGCAAACCTCGCAGGCGCCACCACTCATACCGCTTCGGGCATGTACAGAGTGGCTGACTAGCGGGCCCCGCTAGTCAGGTGAGGGGAAGTGGGAGAGGGAAACAGAGGGCGGCACGGCTCGGCCGGAGCACACGCCGGTGAGGAGAGCACCTCGGCCAGAAATGGAGGGAGGGATCGAAAGAGGAGACGGAGACGCACCTGCCCATACCCGTAGGTTAGCTAGGGGTGGTTGGATGGCATCAGAATCAGCCTATCTAGCGGAGACAGGAAGCAGAGGTCGCCGGAGATGAAGACGACGGTGACCGGAGGCGACACCAGGGGCTCCAACTGGGCAGAACGGCACCACCGAGGCACGGCGGAGGCCCTGGAAGGGTTGCCTGGGCTTGGGAGGGGCTGGAGCCGCGGAGACGACCCGAGGGGATCGCCGACAAGCTCGAGCTAGAGGACGGCGGCCCGCGGCCTTCCCGGCCGGGCTACGTCTTTCTACGAGATCGTGGAGTGTGTGGGAGTAGTGGATGGTGCTCGAGGAGGCTGGGGAGGGCTCTATTTATATCCGAGCGTCAGGGGGGGTCGGGCTTTGCCGGAGGATACCTGGACACGACGCCCGGTGTCGAACGGCGTCTGTGAGTGAGGGAGAAGGCGTCGCAGCTCACGCGGGAACTGTGGGTGAGCGGAGATGAGCACACGGGCACGAGGGTGACGACGAGCATAGTGTGCAGCGCACTGTTGCGTTGGCCGGACCACGTCCATGCTCGTTGTGGTGAGCTCCGGCATCGGCGAGCGCCATGAGGGAGTTAATAAGCTTGGGACACGACTGTGGCAAGGTTTGGCAAGTTTAGGCAGACGAGGAAGCGAGCACGCGATCAACAGAGGCTCGGGCGCGTCGCAGAACGCGTCGGCCGTATGCCAGCATGCCTGGATGAACGCGGTCACCGCGTGAACTCTAACCTCAGGCCGATCTAAGCCCAAACTTCATGTCTGGCATGTAGTTCGTGGTAGTTTTAAAGGTTACCACACTTTGGTTTGGACTCAGACGCAGTAGAATAGATTTCAACTTCCTGGTAAGTTTCTTGTCAGTAACTTTGAGAGCTTACTATGGTCAAACTACTGGGAGTTGACAGCTGGGCTTTGGAGGTTAGCAATCATCTACTAAGGTGATGATGCACAACAAAAATCAGCCACAATGGATCAACTAAAATGGTAGTTTCTATAGAAACTACCATTTTTGTCCAGAATAGTAAATATTTTCTGTAGCAAAAATATTCCAAAAAGTGATGAAATATTTTGCTCAGGGAGGTGCCCTAGGGTTCAAAGAATATTTAGGATTTTTCTCAGATTTTTGTGGGCAAGAAAAATTGTGGTTTCTTTGTAGCACATTGAGCGAGCTAGGGTTTAAGAGAGGGAAATGAATATTTTTCATTTAAGAAAAATATTCAAGATATTATTTTGAGGTGAACGAGAAAGAAAGTGATAGTTAGAGAGGGAAATGAGGCACTTGGGTGAAAGTCAAGGGGTACCCAAGTGTTTAAGTCCATATGAAAAGATTCAAAACTCCAGATTTCAAAACGAAATCAAATGAAAATCAGACAAAGGGAAGAGGGCAAAATCCAGGCTGTCACAACTCCATGCAGACATATGATCCTGGTCATATATATCTTGGCCAACTTCACACTCGTATAGGTGGTTTTCACTAGGATAAAGTGAGCCACCTTGGTCAAACGATCCACTACTACCCAGATAGAATCTTATCCCGATCGGGTCCTGGGTAATCCGGTGACGAAATCTATGCCAAGCTTGTCCCACTTCCATTCGGGTATCGGCATAGGCTGCAGTAATTTTGCTGGCTTCTGATGTTCTGCCTTCACTCTCTGACATACATCACATACGGCTACATACTTGGCAATATCCTTCTTCATACCAGTCCACCAGAAATGCTCCTTCAAATCCAAATACATCTTGGTGTTTCCGGGGTGTATCGAGTATGGGGAGTCATGGGCCTCCTGAAGTATTAACTTCCTGATCTCTACATTATTGGGTACATAAACACGGTCCTCGAACCATAAAGTGTCATGCTCATCCTCACGAAAACCTTTGGCATTTCCTTTGCTCATTTTCTCCCTTATCTCAGCAATCTCTTTGTCATCCTTTTGAGCTTCTCGTATCTTTCCCAATAATGTTGAGTGAACCTCCATTTCCGTGACAAAACCTCTAGGGACTATCTCCAAGTGAAGCTCCCTGAGATCTTCGACTAACTCCTGCGGAAAACCTCCGCTTACAAGGGTATTGGCATAACTCTTCCGGCTCAAAGCATCGGCTACGACATTGGCCTTTCCTGGGTGATAGTGTAGCTTCATATCATAATCCTTTATGAGCTCCAACCATCTCCTTTGTCTGAGATTCAGCTCCTTCTGTGTGAAAATGTACTTTAAACTTTTGTGATCCGTGTACACATCACAACGGTTTCCAATATGAAAATGTCTCCAGGTCTTAAGTGCATGAACTACAGCTCCTAACTCCAAATCATGCGTGGCATAATTCAACTCATGTGGTCGAAGCTGTCGCAAGGCATAGGAAACAACTTTTCCGTCTTGCATAAGTACACCTCCAAGTCCTAAGCGACAAGCATCACAATACACTTGGAAATCTTTGTGTATATCTGGCAAAATCAGCACTGGGGCTGTAACCAAATGTTTCTTCAACTCCTGAAAACTTGCCTCACATTCATCTGTCCATTTGAACTTAGTGTCCTTCTTTAACAACTCCGTCATAGGTTTCGCAATCTTGGAAAAAATTTCAACGAATCTCTAATAATA
The DNA here is from genome assembly GCF_003073215.2 of Triticum urartu. Classification (NCBI taxonomy): domain Eukaryota; kingdom Viridiplantae; phylum Streptophyta; class Magnoliopsida; order Poales; family Poaceae; genus Triticum; species Triticum urartu. The sequence goes on along the minus strand of NC_053026.1, from coordinate 248,992,737 downwards.
TCCCGTGAGTCCTAGAAAACTGCGGATTTCTCCAACTGAGGTGGGTGCTAGCCAATCAGTGACTGACTGGACCTTGGTGGGGTCTACTACTATACCTTCTCCTGATATAACATGTCCAAGGAATCCAACTTCCTTCAACCAAAACTCACATTTGCTGAATTTGGCATATAACTGATGTTCCCTGAGCTTCTTGAGAACTAAACGCAAATGCTCCTTGTGTTCTTCTTCCTTCTTTGAGTATACCAAAATATCATCAATGAACACCACAACAAACTTATCCAAGAACTCCATAAACACCTTGTTCATCATGCTCATGAAATAGGCAGGGGCTTTCATCAATCCAAATGACATAACCGTATACTCATATAGCCCGTACCTTGTGGTAAAAGCTGTCTTAGGTATATCCTTTTCTCAGATCTTCAGCTGGTGGTATCCTGATCGCAGATCGATCTTGGAAAATACTTTAGCTCCTTGCAACTGGCCAAACAGATCATTGATCATCGGTAGTGGGTACTTGTTCTTGATCGTCACTTCGTTTAATGCACGGTAATCAACAACCCTTCTCAATGATCCATCCTTTTTCTCAACTAATAGGACCGTGGCTCCCCATGGTGATGAACTCCATCGAATGTAACCTTTCTCCAATACCTCCTTAATCTGCTTCTTGATTTCCTCCAAATCATTTGCGGGCATCCGGTATGGTCTCTTCGATATTGGTCCGGTGCCTGGCAACAACTCTATCAAAAAATCAATGTCTCGATCCGGTGGCATGCCTGGTAGTTCCTCTAAAAATACATCTGGGTAATCCTTTACTATAGGCACTTCATCCTGAACAACTCCTGAGAGGGAATTTACTTGGGTCCTCCTTGGCGCATGCCTGGATACATACTTGATCCTTTTTCCCTTCGGGGTGGTGAGCAAAATGGACTTACTAGCACAGTCAATGTTCCCTCCATACTTCGATAGCCAATCCATGCCTAGAATTATATCCAATCCTTGTGACTCCAAAATTATTAGGTCTGAGGGGAAAACATGGCTACCAATGGTTAAGGGTAACCGACCGCACCATCGGCTGGCCATATACTTTGCTCCTGGTGAGATTACTAGCATGGGTGACCTAAGGGCTAAGGTGGGTAACTTAAACTTGTCCACAAATCCCCTTGATAAGTATGAATGCGATGCACCAGTATAAAAAAGAATGAGAGCGGTAAATGACTTAACCAGAAACTTACCAATCACGGCGTTAGGCTGATCTTCAACCTCTTCCACGTTGATGTGGTTCACCTGACCTCTGGTGAAAGGATTGGGCTTCTTCCCTGAACTTCCATTGCCATTTCCATTCTTGGCTTCAGAACACTCGGTGGCGTAGTGTCTAGTCTTCCCGCACTTGAAACAAGTAATGTGACTTAGATCCTTCTTAGTGGGCGTTGCTAGGTTGGAACGGTTCGGGCTGCTGCTTCCTCCATTCCCATTTCCATTCCGGGGGCCACTGTGGTTATGCGAACTTCCTCCATTGTGAGTATGGCCTCCATAGTTATGGGTGTAACCTTCGGAGTTAGGGGTAAAGTGAGGCTTTTGCTGAGCTCCAGAATTGTACTTTCCTGTCCATACTTCCGTTTGCGGCTCTCTATCTGCTGCTGTTTGTTTATAATCATTAGGGCCCGGTCTACCAACTCCTGGTAGTTAGTGAATGTTGCCACCATCAACTGCATACTCATCTCATCATTCAGCCCTTCCATAAACTTCTCCTGCTTCGCGGCATCTGTGGCCACAACATTTGGGGCATAGCAGGCTAGCTTGCTAAACTCATCCACGTACTACCCCACAGTACGGTTTCCTTGGCGTAAGTTGCGAAACTCATGCTTCTTCATATTCATTGCTCCCGTAGAGACATGGCTGTGCAGAATGCTTGCTGAAACTGATGCCATGTGACATTAGCTATGGGAAAAGTGGCTATGTAATTCTCCCACCATGAGGCTGCCTGTCCATCCAGTTGGTGTGCAGCAAAGCGCACCTTCTCCGCATCTGTGCAACCTGCGGTGGTCAACTCCCTTCCAATCCTACGTAGCCAGTCATCAACAACAATCGGCTCGGTGCTACTAGAAACACCGGTGGATTCAACCTCAGAAAACAGGCTAGGTTGTCCACTGGAGGTGGTGGTGGTGGGTTGTTGTTATTGTTGTAGTTGTTGCCTTGGTTCTGGACTAGTAGCTGCATCAATGCATTCTGCTGTTGGATCAATTGAGTGAGCTCCGGTGGAAAGACAAATCCAGGGTCACGTCTCAGAGGCATCTGATGGGTTTAGAGGGAAGAGACTATAATAGAATGAGGTCTAAAGAGAAAGCACTACCCATATGCACATGAGACAAACACATTCATATCACACCAATCAATTCAAACAAGGGCATACAATCGATCTAGCTACCGTTACAAAATACTCGGACTACTACTATATACATGGGGGTAATACTACTAATAATATGGTGGCCATCTTGAAATTTTGATCGGTAGAAGACTCCATGATATCCGCTCCAACTTCGTCTTCATAATCATCATCACTACTGTCGGGGTCGGAGTCGGTGCCGTCGATGATGATGTAGTCTTCAGGATGGTCGTCATCTCCTCCTGGCGCGGGGTCTTCCATGAATACTCCTAGCTTCCTTGTTAGGTCGTCATTCTTTTCTACTAGTATTGTGATTTCCTCCTTATATCTGTCGCGTGTAGACTTGAGTTCTGATGAGGACATCAATGCCATTGTTACACCCACAGCCCCTGCTGTTATACATACTGGACCAATTACTAGAGCTCGCGCACGCCAATTGAATTATCAGGTACTTTCGTTTCTTGGTAACGATTTTAATGTTCATGAGAATATGATGCTGCCTAAATTGGATACATTTGTTTTGCTTACAAATGAAGGTCCTAGCTTGGACAAGATAGATGAACCTTGGAGCAAGTTCAAGCATGGAGATGATGGCATGCGCAAGGGGAACAAGAACGGAGTTACAAGTGATGATTCTAGGACATTGAAGCCACCATAATGAGTGCATGAAGCCTTGGATGAAATATACAAGATGTCACTTCATAAATTTTGTCCAGAGGCTATTCTAGGTGTCGCGTCACCTTATTATTGGGCCAGGTCCATGTATTTTCAAAATACTTAAGTATAGGCTCTTTTTAGAGTATGTATGTGTGGGGACAGAAGAGTTAGGGTTGGTTTCGGACCCCTCCACCAAGGGCCAAGAAATTCCCCCTCTCTCCTCCATATATACAGCCCTTAGGGCATCGTTTAGACTTTGGGTTTTGCTTAGAATAAAGTTCACCATAGCTGCAACTTCGCGTACTTCGTTTGTGTTCAACGACCAGACAAAGGCATCACAGAACCCCACCTTGATCAATAAATCTTTCATCTTATATTCGCAATATCCAGATTGCAATCTTAGTTTCTTGCTTGTTCTTCGTTTTCCTACAGGAAACAGACCTTCGTGGTCAGGTCGATCGTGCTCCGGCGTGGTCAATAACCTCTCAGAGTTGGTTTAGCGATTGCTAAGGCGCGACTTCCTCGCACGTTCATAGTCGGATCGTCAAAGTCGACTTCCTCTAAAAATATAGCCACCATCTCATCGAAAGACGGGACACCTTCGCCTCTATCAAGTGGTATCAGATTTCCAGGTTGCTTGGTGAGATTTTACAGTTTTTCATAGTTTAGACCGAGTCTGTTCTTCATACCAATAGTCCACGAAAAAGCCAAAAAAATTAGGGTTAGTTCATCCTATCAGAACCAATCTGAGCCTTTGCATAATCTTTTCTGTATTTGCTTTGTTGAATTTGTGGTTGCATCGCCGTGTCAAGTTGCTGGTCTTAGCGTCTAGTCCTTAGAGTTTTGAGTTCTGTTCTCACGTTGTCACGTCACTGCTGCCATATACCACCACCACACCAACTTCATTGTCGCTGCCATATTCACCACCACATATTCACCACCAATCCAAGTCCATATACGCCACCACATATCCGCCGCCGTCACGCCAATTCGAGTCCACTTGCAACATATATCCGCCACCAGTTCGTTTTCCGCCAGATTCATCGTCGCCACCAGTCCGAGATTCCACCAGATTCATCTCCACCACCAGTCCTAGTCCGAGTCCAGTAATTGTTGCTTTGTTTTTGATTTCCAGATCACGCGATACTCCGAGTCGTGACAGAGTAGGACTCCCCAACTTTCGAGCCATCAGCAGAAGAAAAATAGTTCCAAACTAAAAAAACTAAGTCTGGAAAATTCTGGCTAGGCAGTTTTTAGGACATTTGTAGACTTTTTCGAAAAAAATTGTTGCGGAGCAAAAAAAGGAGAAAAAAGTGCAAACAAAAAGTGAAAAAAGGAAAAAATTCAGAGTGTGCTCCTCCCTTGTTTACGTGCAGCACCGTGAATTTGTTAGTGTTCTAGGATCGCGTCTCTAGTATAGTCTAGCCTAGGACCAGCACAGTACCGTCGTTGAGCGTTTATTCAACTTTGCATATCTGAATTGATTATTGCTGACCCCTTTTGCTACCATATTATAAGCCTTCCCAGCTCCACATACATCTACGTCGTGCGTTTGACTCTCCCTGGTAATCGCTCTATCCAAGCTTTGAGAGTTTTGACTACAACGGTTGCTCCACCTGCTGCTTGGTAAGAACTAGTAAGAATTTGAGATTCGCTTGACGGATTTGTGACTGTCCACCACTTACTACTCCCTCCGTTCCGAATTACTTGTCTTAGATTTGTCTAGATATGGATGTATCTAACACTAAAATGAGTCTAGATACATCCGTATCTAGACAAATCCAAGACAAGTAATTCGGAACGGAGGGAGTAGTAGTATGTAGGATCATCTTCTTGTGTGTTTCTATTGCTGCTAACCATGGCAGGATCACAAGCCGACGAGACTGACTGGGAGAACATGACAAACAAAGAGTTACATGATAAGTTTCAGCAAATGACGAGTGGATAGCTGGAAGATGTGCTAAGTAGATTTGAAGAGGTCATGGAGAAGATAGATGGCATTGACAAGGCGTTCGAAGCAAAGCTCGATAACAAGTTTAATGAATTGCTCGCGCGTCTTCCACCGCCCGTTGCACCTGTCGCACCTCTACAACAACAACATCGTCTTCCAAATCAAGTGGGACGAGCCCAACGCGTTCCCATTGAGCCTGGTCAAACTTCTGGTGCTGTTGTACCTACCGTTGGTGCTTCTGTCGCTCCTGCTGCTACTGCAGAGGTGGAGGACCATTACGAGGATGAGGTTGATCAAAATCAGAACTATGTGCAACCACCAGCACCACCACCACCAGGTCGTCCTCATGCATATCATCGCAACGGTAGGGCTGCACCACCACCTGAGGTACAAGATCATGACCATCTTCCTAAACTGAAATTGAATATTTCACCTGATGTAGGGTAGAACCCTAGTGGCCCGATCTTTCACGAAAGGAGCGGATCCCGCAATGAACAGGAAGAACACGAGGGGGAAAATGAGGGGAATCACGAGGGGAAACACGAGAGAAACACTAAAACCAACAAGAATGATCACACATGTGCTAGATCCTCGAACACAAAGGAAGATACAAGATCCAAAGTCAACAACAGACGATACAAGAGGTAACCGGTTCTTCTCTGTAGAGGAGGTCTTGAATCCACAAAGGGATCTTCCCGTGAGGGGTCTTGAATCCAAGGTGGATCTTCTCCGTAGAGGGGCCGCGGTCTCTCTCGTGAAGTAGATCCGATATGGATGAGCGAAGCTCTATCTCTCAAATGAGCTAAATCAATGCTAGCCCTAGAAAGTTGGACGAGGTGGAGTATATATAGTCTAGGGGAGAAGGGATACACGGGCCTCGGCCCTTCACTCTGCGCAGATAGGGGAGGCTGGATGTCCGGGCTGGTCGGGCCAGATGTCCGGCCTTTTAGGCGATGCCGGATGTGCGGCCTGGGGAGGCCGGATGTTTGGGCTGGAGTGGTGGCACTTGATTCTCTAGGGTTCGGAGGGGCCGGATTTCCGGGCTAGGATCCGGATGTGCGGGGGCTCGGGAACGGCCGAATGTCCGAGCTGGCGAGGCCGGATCTCCGTGGCCTGGGAGCTGTTCTCCGTCTTCTTCTGTCGTCGCTTCCATGCTTCACCTCGCGGATGGTGTAGTTGTTCCTTGGCGCGTGCACTCCTCCTCAACATCCATGAAGCTCCGACAATACCTATGCATGCACACGGGAGAAGTGTCAAGTAGTATACCATCCTCGAAGGGGTCAAGTGAGCACGTGTCAAGGAGATGATTGACCTTTATGTATGTGAAGTAGATGTCACACGTGTCATTTGCCAAACGGACTCTTGACATGGTGATGTCCATAGGATGCTCTGCATCATCTCCCCTCCCTTGGGAAAGATTCGACCTCGGATCAAAATCCAAATTACCATGGGAAAGAGATGGCGTCGCCGTGTAGGAGTGGTCGATCACCAAGTTCTCGTTATCTTGAAGCTCGAAATGGGCACTCTCCAATGTCGCACCATCTTGGGATTCCTTCAAAAGTAGCAAAGACAACAAACACTTGGAAAAACAAATGTGGTTAGTGTTAGTGCAAAACCAATCATTCAAGAGGTGATTCACCAAAAAAGTGTCGTCATCATGCAAATCATATGGTTTGACAAATGATTGTGACATGGCATATAAGCATATAAATTGAGCACAATCAAAGATATCATGTGGACAAGCATGTAAATGTGAGGTAGTGATGCAAATATGTGTAACAAGAGAATAAGCATCTACCTCAATATCATAGCAAGCATGGGCAAATTGCTCAATGAAAGGTCTATGGTAGGCATAGAATCATTCACAACACCAAATAAAATGAAGTGTCTAAACACATGGGTCAAGTGCAAGACAATCCAAGCATAATGTGCATTGTTGTAGTGAATATCATGTGGCACTCAACATAATGGAAAGAGTAATTGTTCATCATGTGTGAGGCAATCAAGGCAAGCGTGTAACAATCAATGGGACATGGCAAATGTGAAGTGATGACATTGTTGCAACCAAACATATGAGAGGAGCAAGTAATCCAAGAATTGGATGCAACACACAAGGCCTATATATCATGATGCATGGAACGGTGAGAATGACAAGTGGAAGCAAGATCTCTAACATGTGTGCAATCAAGTGGTCCAATATGAACAAGAAGTCTCATGGTGCAAGCAACACAAGTAGTATGATCCGTCATATCCATGCTCAAGAAAGATGTCACCTTGAAGGTGTGTCCTTGTGCGTCGTTCACAATGCCGAAGTGGTATGAAAGGTGGTGTAGAAGCGAGTATTGTCGAATGTATGCGGCTCGCTCTCAAGAGCTCGAATTGTCAACTCACGTGAAGCGGAAGTCGACACAAAGTCCAAGTATCCTACACATGCACCCAAGAAAGCAAAGAATGTATGCGCATGGTAGATAAACACATCATCCATCATGATGGTTCTCTTCTTTTGCACATAATCATTAGAAGCACAAGTGCGTGAATAATATGATGCAACAATGGCAATATTCATGGCACTAGGTATATGGTGCAAAGAGGTAAGACAAGCATGCTTCACAAAAATATGTCCAAATCTCCAAATATATGCGAGAATGCTATGGGGGAAATCTCATTAGCAAGACTAAAGACATGGTTGCACTCAATACATGGCAAATCATCTAGCATGAGAGAGGCAACATATGGAGATATATGACAAGAAGCAATAATAATCATGTGATAAGCATGTAGATGGTTGTCATCAACCGCATGAAGTGAGCAAGTATGAGTCATCGGTGATGCAACAAGGCAAGCAATCATAGGAAACAAGTCGTGCAAGCTAGTAGTGCAAAGATGCAACATACTAGAGGAAATCATGGCAATCATGTCATGTGAGCAAATAATAGGCATAGGCAATGCACATGACATATCGCAAGCACAAACACAAAGCAAGATCATAGTATAATCATAGGCATGGGGCACAAAGAAAATATGGAAATAATAAGTGATATCTCCACCAAGCTTGCAAATACACATACAAGTATTAGAATCAATCATCATGTGTAATGCAAAGCATGGGTCACAAATGCATGGCAAAAGCATAGGAATGAGTATATCATGCAAAGTGAACATGGCAAGATGGGCATAGAATATGTAATGAAAAATAACCCAGAGCCAAGTGAGGGTCATGTAGAAGAAATGTGCGAAGTCTTTGCGCGAAGAGAGCGATGGGAAAGACAATCCATGGGATCCCAAGTCATCATTGCTCTCTAGAGCTCGTTTTGTCAACTCATGGGATTGCGAGGTTGACAAGTATTCATGGGTACCTACACAAAAGAGACACAAACCAAAGAAATTGTGCGCGTGGTAAATGTACACATCATCCATCATGATGTATATTTGCACGTGGAAGTAAGCACAAGATAAGCATCGCTCAAAGAAATTTGATGCATGGTATAAGAACATGTCATCCATCATGAAAGAATAGTTATTGTGTATAACATGATGGGGATGCAAATTTAGCATACAAGTATATGGCACATCAATAGCATGTTTATTCATGGGGAGCATATTGTGCACACAAGTATTTGGATCATGCAATGAATGGGATGAATCAAAATCTCCTAAAATGTATGAGGAAACTATCGGGGTCTCCTCATGAGCAATATTGGAAACATCATATGGAGAAAATGGACAACATCCAAAACAATGCATATCCGATGCTAGGTGGTCATGGCATGGCATATGAGATAAATGATGCAAAGGTAGCATGCCAATATCACAAGAGAAACAAATGCCAATAACCATAGGCTTGTCATCTATGCCATATGTGCAAATTGGGTTCATTTTAATAGCATATGCATAGTCACTATGAAGAGATTGCAAATATGACATATGATTGATCTCATGCATAGCATATGACAAGTCAAGCGGATTGGCAAACATGATGTGACCGAGAGAATTAGCACAAGAAATCCTATGTAACATGGCATCAGAACTAAAAGACTCCACATGGCAATCATAATACTCATCATAAATGGGTAAATCATCGCATGGGGAAATCATACTAGCATGAAGCATGTCAATAGGGGGATCAACATCATGCAAGCAATCAATGTCATGAATGTCCACTAGTGGGACTAGAGCATCACCTTCACCTCTGTTACCTTGTTCATTCCACTCAAGTGGTGTAGGTGAGGTGGGAAAGACCAAATGGTGGTCAATATCATCATCTTGATGGAACCATGTGGGGGTGCATCATATTCCACCATGGCCATCATCTTGTCCAAAGGTAGGACGATGTCGTCGAGAATCGGCGCGTCATCATATAAGGGACCTAGCACAAAATGAGAGGACACAATAGAGCTAGAGGTCAAGTCGTTAGTGTTGAAAGTGGCCTCACATGACCTATCAACTATCTCACTCTCTCTATGTGGTGGTTCACTTACTCCCTCAAAATAGGTGCACACAAACTCACATATGGTGGAGTCACTAATCTCACTCAAATGGTGGGGGTTGTGGCTCTCCTCACATGGGAATTGTGGCAACACATCATATATGGGGCTAGTGGTGAAGTCACTCTCACTCTCCATATGGTGGCACAAGTCACTCAAATCATCATACGTCGCCGTGGTCGAAGGGAAAATCCCATGCTCAACCATCTCGATGTTGTCGCCGTGGATGAAGGTCGAAGATGGCACATCATCACTATTGCCTCATAAGATGGAAACATCATCCGTGCTCATCACCATGTCGCTCGCCTCCAAAGCTTGGTCCTTGATGGTCTCCGTAGTCGTAGTCGTCGCCGCACCATCTTGAAAAAGAGTCGAAGTAGACTCGGCATCATCAATGCCACAAAGAGGGATGGCGGTGAAGTCGAACTTGGGAGCATCATCTTGGAGCTCATCGGGCTTGGACATCGTGGTGGTACTAGCCTCATGCTCGTTCTCATGGAGCTTGGTCGTCATCAAGTGTGCTTGGGGTGGAATAGCCTTGGCCTTCATGAGTTCTTGTTCCGCCTTGAGAGCACCAATGTAGTTGTCGTCGAGGGACTTGTAGTTCTCGAGGAAGATAGTCTTGGAGATGTCGTTGTTCAATCCCATCATGAAGTGGAACTTCATTGACATGGGGTCATCCACGCCGGCTCGTTGCAAGGCATGCTTCAACTCCTTGAAGTACTCATCGATGGACTTGGATCCTTGGATGGTGTTCTCCAATTGGCGTAGAAGTTGGTCCGTGTAGGTTGGAGGCACAAACTCTCGCCGCAAAGCTCTCTTCGTCTTGGGCCAACTCATGTTGTAGGTCTCCAAAGGTGTGTGAAGACACCATGTGGACGCGCAGTCGTGGAAGTTCCTTATGGCGCACTTCACTTGATCTTCGGGAGGAACTTGATGTAGCTTGAGGTAGTCATCCATCAAACGCTCCCACTCGAGATACTCCTCGGGTTCTTGAGTCCCAAAGTAAGGAATCGCGTGGTCGATGTCAACGTCTTAGTAGCTCATGGAAGTCGCGGACTTGAGCTTGGGGAGCTTCTCTTGAGGTGCTTGTGGGCGAAGATGTCGTATGTCCGTAGGCGAAGATGCCTTGAAGTCACTTGGCGAAGATGCCAAGGGGGATGGTGAAGTCGTTGAGCGGTTGTTGGTGTTGAACTCTTGGCCTTCACGTCCTTGTTGGTGATGGTGTCGATGCCGACGTGATCTTGCCGGAGATGGTAGCTCAGAGGCATGTGCTCTTGAGCGTCTTCTCGAAGATGAGGAAGACCACTTGTAGGACTTTATGAGGTCCTTGATCTCCTCCATTTGAGCTTGCACCTTGGCGTCGGTGGAGTTGTTCGTGGCGTCGAACTCATCGTTGTTGTTGTAGACAGAAGATGAAATGCCTTGCCTATCCATCACACCAAGAGAAAAATGTGAGTGGTAGAAAGAGAAGAATGAATACCAAATGTACCTTGACCGAATTTGAAAGTGGATCAATGATCACTCCAATGTGGACAAGGAAATAACACAATTGGTACCAATTCTTGTCGGTTTCTCACACCTACACAAGTAAGGCTTATGGTGGAGCTCGGCGAGGATAGTGGCACAAGAATTTGATGCAAAATGTTAGCAAGATTCAATAATGTTGAAAGAGATTCACAAATTCGCAAGTGTAACAAGTAGACCAATAGCAATATGGGTGGCACACGGAAACGCACACACGGATAGATAAATGGGGTCGTGCAACCAAGGATGAGCACAAAATGTGGAATCCACGGAAAACGCTTGTGTTGCACAACTCAAGAGAGACGCTAGCACGATTTCTCTATAGGCGGATACGACACTTGTGCACAACCTATAAGATGCAAAATGGATAACTTTCTGTCCCAAGTATGCTATGTATGTATGGTTCCCGGTGTTTCTCACAAGGTGATCCAAGATGATCTTATATGCAATGTGGTATCATGCTATGGCTATTGCTTACAAGCTTCTTTTCTCTTTCTCTTTTGCTTAAAAGCTTTATTCCTTTTTTATGGACACAATGCGAAATGCACAAACCAAGATAGCTATTGTGTATATGCGGGAACAAACTTGAGGCACACGAGATGCTATGATACCAATATGATATGGTATGGTATGCAATGTACGGTGTAGATCACTAATGTGCACAAGTAACGTTGCCGGCAATACTCAAATGGCTAGTCTCGATAGGCAAGTAACGCAAAATTGGCTAGGGGTTATCAATGCAATGGCAAGGGAATGTACAATGGAGGGATACCACGATACCAAGATGATATGGAGGTTACTGTCCGTGTCGATGATGAGTGGCGGTGATCTTGATGGAGATACCAAGATGATGGAGACTCGTCCCTAAGTAGCCGAAACACCTTAGGAAACGGAAAAACCGCGAACACAAAATCTCAAATGTCAAATGGTGGTAGCGGGATGCGATGGTGATTGCGGAAGCTCAATGGGATGGAGGAAATGCAATGATGGGTTTTGCGAGTAGGCAATGCGGAAGTGGAGGGTAAGGTGGTGTACTATACACGATGTCGGAGTTGAAAGCACGGTCCCTAAGTAGCCGAAACACCTTAGGAGACAAAACTCAGAACACTAACAAAATTGGGTTAAGTTGGGATGGTGGAAGTGTATGGTGGTCAAGCCTATGCGGAAGTTATGGTGGTGGTGGTTGATGAAGAAGCAACCGTCCCTAAGTAGCCTAAACACCTTAGGAGACTCAAATCACTCCTCAAGCAACCACTAATGCGATGGGGAACAAAATTGGTTAGCTTGCGTAAGTCGGTGGTGGTTATGCGGAGATTGTGGTGGAAGCCCTAGGCAAAGATGCCAAAGTTCCAAAAATTTGATGGAGTAAAATGGTGATGGTAGTATTTTTGTGGGAAGGGGGATGTCAAGAACTTTTCAACGAGCTAAAGAACGTCAAAAACGAACTTCGGATGAATTAGTTATGGACAAAACGGTGAAACGAGGGTGACTGAGATGTCAGGGGCCGGACATCCGGGGGTGGGGGCCGGATATCCGGGGGCTGATGTCCAGAACCGTGCGGGTTTTATGCTCCAGGAGCCGGATGTCCGGCTTGGGGCCCGGATGTCCGGCCTGAGGTCCGGATGTCCGGCCCGACGATTCCAGATCTTGATTGGGACATCAAAACTTGATTTGGGGGCGGAAATAGATGAATTTGGGGGCAAAATTGATTTGATTTCGTGGATGGAAAGTGGGGACAATTGGGGATATGCTAGATCCACTCGAAACCAAGCAAATCCATGGATCAAAATCAACAAAACTTCGTCAAACCAACAAATCACAAAACAATTTGGGGCTATTTTTGGTGGGGACTTTCGAAATTAGGGAAGAACACAACAAAATTAGGCTAGAAAACACAACGGGGAGGCTCCAAAATCATGATCAACGTGGCTCATGATACCAAGATGATGTAGGTTAGAACCCTAGTGGCCTGATCTTTCACGAAAGGAGTGGATCCCGCGATGAACACGAAGAACACGAGGGGGAAAACGAGGGGAATCATGAGGGGAAACAGGAGAGAAACACTAAAACCAACAAGAATGATCACACATGTGCTATATCCTCGAACACAAAGGAAGATACAAGATCCAAAGTCAACAATAGACGATAAAAGAGGTAACCGGTTCTTCTCCATAGAGGAGGTCTTGAATCCACAAAGGGATCTTCCCGTGAGGGGTCTTGAATCCAAGGTGGATCTTCTCCGTAGAGGGGCCGCAGTCTCTCTCGTGGAGTAGATCCGATATGGATGAGCGAAGCTCTATCTCTTAAATGAGCTAAACCAACACTAACCCTAGAAAGTTGGACGAGGTGGAGTATATATAGTCTAGGGGGAGAAGGGATACACGGGCCTCGGCCCTTCACTGTGCGCAGACAGGGGAGGCCGGATATCCGGGTAGGTCAGGCCAGATGTCCGGGCTTTTAGGCGATGCCGGATGTCCGGGCTGAGGAGGCCGGATGTCCGGGCTGGAGTGGTGGCACTTGATTCTCTAGGGTTCGGAGGGGCCGGATTTCTGGGCTGGGATCCGGATGTCCGGGGGCTCGGGAACGGTTGGATGTCCGTGCTGGCGAGGCCGGATCTCCGGGGCCTGGGAGCTGTGCTCCGTCTTCTTCTGTCGTCGCTTCCATGCTTCACCTCGCGGATGGTGTAGTTGTTCCTTGGTGGTTGCACTCCTCCTCAACATCCATGAAGCTCCGACAACACCTATGCATGCACACGGGAGAAGTGTCAAGTAGTATACCATCCTCGAAGGGGTCAAGTGAGCACGTGTAAAGGAGATGATTCACCTGTATGTATGTGAAATAGATGTCACATGTGTCACTTGCCAAACGGACTCTTGACATGGTGATGTCCATAGGTTGCTCCGCATCATCACCATTTGAGGGTAGATATGTTCCTGATATATATCTTACTTGGGAGTTAGAAACTGAACAATGTTTTACATGTTTACAATATCCTAAGGGGAGACGTGTTCCTACTGCTATGTGTGCTTTCACTAGTTTTGCATGTGTTTGGTGGTCTGAACATTGTAGATTATATGCCATTCCAGCTACTTGGGCTGCTTTGAAAGCTGCTATGCATACTCGTTGGGTTCCACCTTATTATCAACATGAATTACTTCAAAAATTACAGCGCTTAAGACAAGGAAAAAATTCTGTAGAATAATATTATCAGGAATTAGAAACTGGCATGATTAGATGTGGTATTGTTGAGGAGAATGAAGCTGTGCTTGCATGTTTTATGGGTGGACTAAATAGAGAGATTCAGACCATTCTAGAGTATAAGGATTATACTAATATCACTCGTTTATTCCATCTTGCTTGTAAAGCTGAACGTGAAGTGCAGGATCGACAGGCATTGGCGCAAACTAACTTTTCTGCAGGTCGATCTTCATCATGGACACCACGTGCATCCTCTACTTCCACTGCACTAGCACCTCCATCAGGTGCCACCTCAAGCCATGATACAAGAAAGCAGGCACAACCACCACTATCTGCCAAGAGCACACCTGCCGGGCTTGCGCAGAGCTCTTCTTCCATGGCATCAATAGGGCACACAAGTGATATTATTTGTCGTCATTGTAAGGGAAGAGGACATTTTGCGAGGGAATGCAAATCTTAGCGTGTGATGATTGCTACTGAGGATGGTGGGTATGAGTGTGAGGAGATGATTCTGATCATGAGACGCAATACATGGCTGCTGAAGATGCTGACAGGTATGAATGTTTAGTTGCTCAACATGTTTTGAGTGTGCAGGTTACACAAGCTGAGCAAAATCAGAGGCATAATTTGTTCCATACAAAGGGAGTTGTGAAGGAATGTTCTGTTCGCGTCATCATAGATGGAGGGAGCTGCAACAAGTTGGCTAGCATGGATATGGTGGAGAAGCTATCTCTCACCACAAGACCACATCCACATCCTTACTACATCCAATGGTTCAACAACAGCGGCAAGGTTAAGGTAACACGTACTGTTCGTGTGCATTTTAGTATCTCTACATATGCTGATTATGTTGATTGTGATGTGGTACCTATGCAAGCATGTTCCTTATTACTTGGTAGACCATGGCAATTTGATAAAAAATTTGTACACCATGGTAGAAACAATTAGTATACTCTTGTTCATAAGGAAAAAAAATATTACTTTTCTTCCTATGACTCTTGATTCCATTTTGAAAGATCATATTAGTAGAGCTAATAAGGCAAAACAGGAGCAAAATAAGAGTGAAAATCAGATTGTGGCAAAAGAATTTGAGCAACAAATGTAGCCTAATAATAAACCATCTACTGTTGCTTCGGAAATTAAATTGAAAAGTGCATGTTTACTTGCCACCAAATCTAATGTTGATGATCTAGATTTTAGCAGATCTGTTTGCTATGCTTTTGTGTGCATAGAGGCATTATTTTCATTCGAGGACGTGCCTTCCTCTTTGCCTCCCGCTGTCACTAATATTTTGCAAGAGTTCGCTGACGTCTTTCCACAAGACATGCCACTAGGATTACCACCTATTCGAGGGATTGAGCATCAAATTGACTTAATTCCCGGTGCATCATTACCCAACCGTGCACCATACCGTACCAATCTAGAGGAGACAAAGGAGATTATGCGTCAAGTACAAGAGCTGCTCGACAAAGGTTATATACACGAATCCATTAGTCCATGTGTTGTTCCTACAATTTTAGTGCCAAAAAGGATGGTACATCGTGTATGTGCGTTGATTGTAGAGACATTAATAATATTACTATTCGTTATCGTCATCCTATTCCTAGGCTAGATGATATGCTTGATGAATTGGGTGGCTCTACAATATTCTCCAAAGTTGATTTGCGTAGTGGATACCATCAAATTCGTATGAAACTGGGAGATGAATAGAAAACAACATTTAAAACTAAGTTTGGATTATATGAGTGGTTAGTCATGCCTTTTGGGTTAACTAATGCACCTAGTACTATCATGAGATTAATGAACGAAGATTTACGTGCTTTCATTGGACGACTTGTGGTAGTTTACTTTGATGACATATTGATTTATAGCAAATCTTTGGAGGAACACTTGGAACATTTACGTGCTGTTTTTATTGCTCTACGTGATGCACGTTTGTTTGGTAACCTACCTTGGGAAGTGCACCTTTTGCACCGATTGAGTATCTTTTCTTGGCTATGTTGTTACTCCACAGGGAATTGAAGTTGATAAAGCCAAGATTGTAGCTATTGAGAGTTGGCCGCAACCCAAAACGGTCACACAAGTGAGGAGTTTCCTTGGCCTCGATGGTTTCTATAGGCGTATTGTGAGAGATTTCAGCACCATTGCTGCACCTCTCAACGAGCTTACAAAGAAGGATGTGCCTTTTATTTGGGGTACCGCACAGGAAGAAGCCTTCACGATATTGAAAGATAAGTTGACACATGCTCCTTTACTCCAACTTCCTGATTGTAATAAGACTTTTGAGCTTGAATGTGATGCAAGTGGAATTGGATTAGGAGGTGTGTTATTACAAGATGGCAAACCTATTGCATACTTTTCTGAAAAATTGAGTGGGCCTAGTCTGAACTATTCTACTCACGATAAAGAATTATATGCTCTTGTTCGGACCTTAGAAACATGGCAACATTATTTATGGCCCAAGGAATTTGTTATACATTCTGATCATGAATCTTTGAAACACATTAAAAGTCAAGCAAAACTGAACCGTAGACATGCTAAATGGGTTGAATTCATTGAGACTTTCCCTTATGTCATTAAACACAAGAAGGGTAAAGAAAATGTTATTGCTGATGCCTTGTCTCGTCGTTATACTATGCTTTCACAACTTGACTTTAAAATATTTGGTTTGGAGACCATCAAAGATCAATATGTGCATGATGTTTAATTTAAAGATGTATTGCAGAATTGTAAGGAAGGGAGAACTTGGAACAAGTTCGTTCTTAATGATGGATTTGTGTTTTGTGCTAACAAGCTATGCATTCCAGCTAGCTCCGTTCGTCTTTTGTTGTTGCAGGAGGCGCATCGAGGAGGGTTAATGGGACACTTTGGCGTGAAGAAGACGGAGGACATACTTGCTACACATTTCTTTTGGCCAAAGATGAGACAGGATGTTGAGCGTTTTGTTGTTCGCTGCACTACATGTCAAAAAGCTAAGTCACGACTCAATCCTTATGGTTTATATATGCCTTTGCCTGTACCTAGTGTTCCTTGGGAGGATATATCTATGGACTTTGTTTTAGGATTACCTCGAACAAAGAAGGGGAGGGATAGCATATTTGTTGTCGTGGATAGGTTCTTGAAAATGGCACACTTTATACCATGTCATAAAAGCGATGATGTTGTTAATGTTGCTGATTTGTTCTTTCGTGAAATTATTCGCTTGCATGGTGTGCCAAATACTATTGTTTCAGATCGTGATACTAAATGTCTTAGCTACTTTTGGCGATGTTTATGGGCTAAGTTGGGGACTAAACTGCTTGTGAGTACTACTTGTCACCCCCAAACTGATGGACAAACTGAAGTAGTCAATAGGACTTTGTCTACTATGCTTCGGGCTGTTTTGAAGAATAATAAGAAAATGTGGGAAGAATGCTTGCCTCATATTGAATTTGCTTATAATCGTTCGTTGCATTCTACTACTAAGATGTGCCCTTTTGAAATTGTGTATGTTTTCCCACCTCATGCATCTATTGAGTTGTTGCCTCTTCCATCTTCAGAGAAGGTTAATTTTGATGCTAAAGAACGTGATGAATTGATTTTAAAAATGCATGAGTTAACTAAGGAAAAATTGAGCGTATGAATGCTAAATATAAACTTGCTGTAGATAAGGGTAGAAAACATGTTGTGTTTGCACCTGGAGATCTTGTTTGGTTACATTTGCGTAAGGATAGATTTCTTAATTTGCACAAATCAAAGCTAATGCCATGTGCTGACAGAGAAAATAAATGATAATGCATATAAACTTGAGCTGCCTGCAGATTTTGGGGTTAGTCCCACTTTTAACATTGTAGATTTGAAGCCTTATTTGGGTGAGGAAGATGAGCTTTCGTCGAGGACGACTTCATTGCAAGAAGGGGAGGATGATGAGGACATCAATACCATTGTTACACCCACAGCCCCTACTGTTATACATAATGGACCAATTACTAGAGCTCGTGCACGCCAATTGAATTATCAGGTACTTTCGTTTCTTGGTAACGATTCAAATGTTCATGAGAATATGATGCTTCCTAAATTGGATACATTTGTTTTGCTTACATATGAAGGGCCTAGCTTGGACAAGATAGATGAACCTTGGAGCAAGTTCAAGCATGGAGATGATGGCATGCGCAAGGGGAACAAGAACGGAGTTACAAGTGATGATTCTAGGACTTTGAAGCCACCATAATGAGTGCATGAAGCCTTGGGTGAAATATACAAGATGCCACTTCATAAATTTCGCCCAGAGGCTATTCTAGGTGCCGCGTTACCTTATTATTGGGCCAGGTCCATGTATTTTCGAAATACTTAAGTATAGGCTGTTTTTAGAGTCCGTATGTGTGGGGAAACAAGAGTTAGGGTTGGTTTCGGACCCCTCCACCAAGGGCCACGAAATTCCCCCTCTCTCCTCCATATATACAGCCCTTAGGGCATCGTTTAGACTTTGGGTTTTGTTTAGAATAAAGTTCGCCATAGCTGCAACTTCGCGTACTTCGTTTGTGTTCAACGACTAGACAAAGGCGTCACAGAACCCCACCTTGATCAATAAAGCTTTCATCTTATATTCGCAATATCCAGATTGCAATCTTAGTTTCTTGCTTGTTCTTCGTTTTCCTGTAGGAAACAGACCTTCGTGGTCAGGTCGATCATGCTCCGGCGTGGTCAATAACCTCTCAGAGTTGGTTTAGCGATTGCTAAGGCGCGACTTCCTCGCACGTTCGTAGTCAGATCATCAAAGTCGACTTCCTCCAAAACGATAGCCACCATCTCATCGAAAGATAGGACACCTTTGTCTCTATCAAGTTCTTCTTCAAGCTCCATGTTCCTTGTCATCAGCTTCTTCAGATCTATCATGCTTGCGCACATTTGGTTCTCCTGGCGACGAATGTGTTGATTTAACTCCTGGATGAAAGCTACAATGGATCCGTCCCTCCTGGTGCTGATCATCTCCCATTGCTCATCTCGGCGCCGACATATCTGGTAGATGGTGTCCTTAAGATCCTTGTGATAAACTTCGCCGATGCGTCCCATGGCGATGTGGGCTGCCATGCTCTTTCCTAGACTCCAGGTTGGTGCATCAAAGGAAAACTCTATGGGCTCAGTAACTGGCGTGAATGTCCTTCCTGGAACTTGAACTCGAATCATCCAACGCTCCTCTTCTGGTAAAGTGGTGGTAGGTCCTAGTGAAGCTTGATATTCCAATGTTCAGGTACCTAGTGACTTCCTTCAAGTGTCGACCAAAGGGTGTATCTTCATCTAGTTATGGAAACTTGTTCCTTGGGTCCGCCATCTATAGAGTGGAAAATGGAGAGGAGTCAAAAATGAGTAGAGAAGAGTGACCTATGGCTTATCTTAGTGGTCGCGTCCTACAATCAGCGTGTGCTCTGATACCATCTTGTAGCGATCCGACCTCAAATGGTCAAATCTCTGTGCATAAGTGTCCTCCCTAGATCGGTAATGCTAACACACACAATACTTGAAGGATTTATAACAGAGTTGCAATCACACACTTATTACATCGATAGTCTCAAGAGAGAACTTGATACAAAAAATATGGCTTAAGGCCATCTAAATACGATAATAGCGGAAGGCTTGGAAGATAAAGTGAGTCCATCAACTCCAACGACATAGCTGAGTGCACGACAACGACCTATCACACCTTACTCTTCGTCTGAAAAGTCTGCAACATAATACGTTGCAGCCCGAAAACGGCTCAGCACATGGAATATGCTGGCAACGTAACACTGTAGAGCAAAAGAACAAGTAACAACTACAACTATATGCATATTTGGCTGGTGGAGGCTCAATGGTTAATATGGTTTTGTGAAAAGCCAATTTTCCGTACAACAAAAGAATATATTTTGTTTATCTATCATGGTAGTTGATAAACATTGAGAAGGTTCCTCCAACTCAATCCCAATTAAGCAGTATTAATAACCCATCAATTTAATTTAGAGTGATGAGATCAACATGACAATCCATGAACCCGATACTCAAGATGTCCATAACCGGGGAAACGACTAACCATGATTAGTTTGTACACTCTGCAGAGGTTTGCGCACTTTTCCCCAAAAGACTCGATCTCCTCCGTTGAATTTCTCGCACTACATGGTGTTTGAGAAACGGATGACCGAGACACAGTCTTTCAGAAGCATTAACTCTTTACTCTGGGTAGACAGTACCAGCTACATCCCCTACATCTGCTAGCCTACCACTGAAAGAGGTCACACAACATACTCAACTATGCCAGAGCCCATAATGGCTTGTGGCTGCACACGGAAGATTTCAGCATGAATAATCTTATGATCCCTTTGAGCCTGGGTGGCGAACCGTAGGATGATCACACATATACTCCGGGATATCCTAGGACAACACTGGATTCTCCAGGTGCCCGCAACCAATCCAGCCATATGTGTATTTAAGTAGCCACCTTAAGTTAACCATAATTAACAATCTCACATATGTCATGGATACACTCAAACCAAATCCACGTCTACGAGCATAGCATAGCAGTATAAGCATAACGTAGAGGTAACTCCCAGGGTTTGATAATAAAAGGGCAATATGTTCTACCTCATCATCTACTTCCCAATACCCACATGTTAAGAGATCCTACTCATGCAATGTTTGAGGGTTGAAACTAATGCATAAAAACTGGGTGATAAAGAGGTATGATCAAAGTGTTACTTGCCTTGCTAATGATCGGCAAACCCTAGAGACTCGTAGTAGCACGCTCCGCACTCCGGGAATTCTATCACAAACAAACAATAAAATACATAAGCACTCAAGCATATATGCAAGGGTAAAACTCAAACAATGAAGTCCAAACTGAAAGTTCAACTGAAGAGCTTCGATTTGCAAAAAGAATCAAACGAATCGGAGCTACGTAACTGAAACTACGATCAAAAGAACTTCGAATTCAAATCTACTTGAAACCAAATTTTAAATTTTGAAAATCATGTTCAAGTTGGTTAACTGGAAAGAGGGGTTCGAGACGAAGATTTTGGCGTTGGTTTCACTGGATTTGGACGAACGGTTGAAAAGTTGTGAGGGTTTGAAGATCAGGGGCTAATCTGTGATAAAAGTAATCGTGGATAGCTCCCTAGCGAAAATAAAACAGAAAAAAGAAAAATCTATCAGATGAACGTCCGCTAACAGAGGCAAATGAACGAATTCATTCGTTATTAGATCTAAACGAATGAATTCATTCGTTATTAGATCTAAACGAACGAATGTTCGTAAATTAGATCTGGACCGAGAGAAAAAAACGAAAAACCGATCTAAACCGGCGAAACAGAGAAAAACCGAAGCGATCTACTTGAAATAAAACCGGATCTAGGATCTACCGGAAAACCTGAAAAAAAAGGCGGCGGCGCGATGATTCCGGCGAACGAGCGGCGGCGGCGTGGCAGAGCTGCGGCGGCGGCGAGGCGACGACTAGGGTTTCGGGCGGCGGTGGCGGCTTTGGGCTGGGACGGCTTGGGCCTCGCCTTATAAAGGGGCTAGGCGGGAAGTGTCTGGCTCGGGCACGGCCGAGAGTCGATTCACATTTTTTTTAAATTAATTCCGCCGACGAAAAAATCCAAAAAAATATAAAATAAATTTGAAAAATGCCAAAAACAATTTTCATCGTCTAAATAAAATATTTAGAACAAAGTGAACATTTTTTGGCCTAAAAATGCAATTAAAAATACATATTTTTCTAATTCAAATAAAATAGCAGAAAAATCCAAATAAAAATATTTATTTCATTTTAACATTTTTCGTCCAATATTTCCTTTATTTTGGAGAAGTCCTTTTATCTCCTCTCTTTTATTTTTATAGTGGAAATATTTCGGAGGGAAAAATATTAAAACAAAAGTGATCCTCTTTTCAAATTTCAGAAAAAAATTGAAATATGAAAATAGTGAAACCCCCAACTCTCTCCGTGGGTCCTTGAGTTGCTTAGGATTTCTAGGATCGCAAACGAGATGCAAATAAAATATGATATGCATATGATGACCTATGTATAACATTCTAAATGGAAAATTTGGGATGTTACAGACACACTGATTTTTGTTATTTTCCGGACTCTATATGCATTTCTTAAAATTAAAATACCAACAAGGCCTACGCCTCTGGCCACACCCTACGGCCGAACTGTTTGAAGTTTTTTTTCCCTTTTCTCGCACAATGAATGAAAACTCGCAAAGTGACACACAAATGATCTTAATAACACACACGTGTAGTTGCGACTATATATACATACAAACGAGATCTCATTTTTTGCATATTCAAAGTTTGAGATTGCTAGCGAGGCCTACCGCATGGTAAAATGTACCAGAAAATCGAACCATAGGGTACAACCGTGATTTCTTACTGTGAAAAAAAATTGGAGGTGAAACGATGAACTCATGTTTTCATTCAAACAAAAATATGATGTTAGGTAATGTGATAGAGGCTAAGGTGTCCCGATGTTTCGATGAGATGGTGGCTATCGTTTTCTGTGGGAGTCGACCTTGATGATCCGACTACGAACGTGCGAGACGTCGCGCCTTAGCAATCGCTAAACCAACTTCCGAAGGTTATTGACCACGCCGGAGCACGATCAACCTGACCACGAGGGTCTGTTTCCTGCGAGCAAACGAAGAACAAGCAAGAAACTGAGATTGCAATCAGGATATTGCAAATATAAGATGAAAGCTTTATTGATCAAGGTGGGGTTCTGTGACGTCTTGGTCTGGTCGTTGGACACAAACGAAGTACGCGAAGTTGCAGCTATGGCGAACTTTTAATCTAAACAAAACCCAAAGTCTAAACGACGCCCTAAGGGCTGTATATATGGAGGAAGAGGGGGGGAATTTCGTGGCCCTTGAGGGTGGGGTCCGAAACCAACCCTAACTG